>NC_136658.1:105644268-105759268 GCF_903797595.1 Erithacus rubecula | reverse complement strand
GGGCATTTCCAATGCCTGATTTCTCAAATTACTCAGTACCCATTAATGGTGCTTACTATTGCATTTAAAAATCAATCCCCAATCACTCCTAAGTGACACAGAGGAAATCTGTGGCCATGGAGTCTCCAGTGTCTTTGCCACAAATCCTGCCTGCTGCTACCTCCCCTTCTGCTTCTCACACCCTCCTTTGTGTGAAAGTTGTTCTGTCTCTGGCTGCATTTCCTCCTCCTGAGGAGGGCAGCTGCAGTGCTCTAGGAAATGAAAGCAAATGAAGTTTATGGCATGTTGCATTAAGCTGTTTGGCCCTTTTACAGAACAACCCCTCCACAAATATCTTTGGTTTGGCTTCAATTTTTTTTTTCTTTAAAATTCTTTCCTGATTTACACTGTATGCACCATATTGGTTGTAATTGGATATGAAATAATTAGCATACAGTGGCTCTCTTCTCTTCCCTATTGTCACAATATCCCCTGACACTAGTGAGAGCACCAGCAATGAGGCTTGACATTCTAAAAGCCTTTTTATTTCCCAATGAAAAATGGTATTTAGGCTATAATTAAATTCAAACACATTCTCAGTGGACTCCAGAGTCCACATGCACTTTCCTCTATATAGGTTCACTCCCATTGACTAAAATCTGCACTTGGATCACAGATTCATTGATTTGCAGCCTTGGTCTGAGCCTCCTGTGCCTTTTATTGCCTTTATTAGGAAGTAGCATATTTTCACTAAGATTCTTTGCTCCAGCTCTTGCAGATACCTTCACATTTGAAGCCACTCACAGCAATAATGATATGATCATTTTCTGAAGAAATGTCAATTATTATCTCTGTCTTCAAAGCTCTTGAAATATTCAATTCCATTCTAGTTCTTAGGCAACCTGGTATAAAGAAGATTGTGTCCAGAGTTCCAAGAGCATTTTCTTAACTGCATATTTTCCAATCAATTCTCTAGAGGATTAGGAGAAGCTTAAATTTTTCAGTGGCCTCCGAGCACTATTAGCAGTTCCTTCCCTGCTGCACCAGATGATTGCCTCCTGAGATGTCTACCAAAACTCAGAAGTGATGCACAAGGCTGTGGTACATTCTGTTTGATCTGTTTATACTCATACATATTTCTCAAAGGCCAGGCTCCCATCCAAATATTCTCTCAGACTACCCTGGAGGTATTGACTGCAATGTACAAACTGATGAAGAATGAGAGCAGGTCTTGCAGAGTAGTGAAATACAGAAACAAAAAAAAAGAAGCTTCATGTCAGTGGGTTAAGAAAATAAGATTTCTTAAGTTCCAGTTCCACTTCTCATGGCCTTGTCAAAAGTGACCTTGATTATCTCACCTCCTGTTTCTCTGCAATTAAGACCATAAGGGAGGTTCTCAGGCCAAAGCAGAAGTGCATCTATCCCTGAATCCCATGTCTGGCATCAAGCTGGAACAGCAGCTTGAGAACAAAATACCAGAGCAGAGCAAATGTGAAACAGGGACTTTTTAGGCCTGAAGTGGATTAGCATCTTGATGTTTAGAAACCAGGGATGGAGTTTTCATCTGTGAGCTTGTCTAATTGCTTTGTTAATTTATACTCTTGGCTTCCACAACACCCTGTGGCAGTAAGCTCTGCTGTTTAATTATGCACTGTGTGGAAAACTCTGCCTCTTCTTTCTTTTCAAACCTTGGTTTGATGGTTTAATTTGAAATCCATTCCTTTTGGGATACAAGAAATAATTTCTCTTTTCATCATCACCTATATCTTTTTAAATCACTATGCATCTCATCTTTTTTCTTTATGGAAAGTAACAAGTGTATTTAGTTTCTCATTGTACAGGAACTATTCCATAACAACAGTACTTTTGTTGTTTACTGTTGGTACCAGAGAAGACAAGACTGGAACTGTAAAATTTAGATGCTTTACTTGCTGACTCACATATATACTTTGCTTTCCCTTCATATTTGGGGGTTTTACCTGTTTTTGCCTTTTTTTCTTTTTCTCTATTAAACATTTGTGGCACTCCATAGAACTGCCCTGGAACAGTGAGCCATATTCACAGAGCAACTTACACTGTTCTGCCCTTGAATAACAGTTTCTCATGTGGCACTTGTCACTCTTTATGTATAGGTGGGGTTGTTTTTCTCCTTGTGTATCAGGTTTTCAGCTGATTGAAAGATAATTTCACCTGCTGTTTTATTGCCCATCACTCAGCCATCCTCCTGGAAGTCTTCACAGTCAATTTTAGTTTTTATTACTCCTCAGAAAAGTCTCCTCTTTTCCTCTTTGTTCTTCTTTCCAGATCATTTGCTAATACACTGGAGAGCAAAGCTCCAGCACAGATCTCAGTGGTCACCTCTTGCAGCATTTTCTCTGCTGTGGTAACAGAGCCTTTATACTCAGATTTATTTCCTGTCTTTTAATCAGATATCAGTCCATGAGATGAACTCGACCCTTCTGCCTCACTGCTTAATATCTTCGTGTATTTTTGGGGAGGGATTTTTCAAGTGTGCTTTATCAAAGGGTTCATCACAGAGTCATTGACTTCATTTCTTTTAACACTTGCCTGCATCACAACGAGCTTATCATAAGGAAACTGCTAAGGCACAAGAAACCTAAAATTTGTCAGTGTTCACACAGATGTTTGATATCTCCAGAAGTGTTGACTTATACAGAATGTGGTGCCTCTGAGATGTGTTATCCTTGTTTCATGCTGCATATGTTTGGATGTGAGTGCCTATTGCAGTGTGTGTCTGGCACTCAGATTGTTTCCTATGCCAAACTATTTTTTGTTTTTAAATATTGGATGATTTCAACCAAATTTAACATAGATATGAAAGTTTTTTTAAAAAAATACTCCTTCCAGAACTGTGAAGAAAGGAGGGCTGGTAAAGAGTCAAATTCTCATAGTGCTGCCATGGGAGTGGGTATGTTTAAAACCAGCACATGTCAGAGCACATTGTTACACATCAGAGAGTGAGAGAAAAGGAGGAAGAAGAATTGAAGGAGCAGATGGAATGAAACCTTCAGCTGTAGGGATAAACTTCAGTCAGATTTTGTGACAAATTAGATACCAGGGGGCACAACCACCAGTCACAAGAGGCTTTGAAACAAGGTTTTGGTCACTCACAGACCATCTTATCTGATGGTGTCCTTGGTGTAGACAGCTCAGCTCCGCATATCCTACCAGCAGAGATGGTATTCTGTACTCCTGATTTAGCAATTTAGAAGACATCTATCAATTAAAAAAAGAAAAGTGAGAGTGTGAAGAGAAGTGCCAGTGAAAATCTGTCATGTTTTTTACATTTTTGTTTTGTGAAAGAGACTGATGTATGAAAATAACGCTGCCTGCTAAAGCAAGCCAATGTTACAGGAAGGTGAATAATAAGAGAACCAAGAAAAACTGAACAGTTCAATGCTTCATCAGATCAACAGCTGCTTGACTTGAGGAAAGCAGAGACACATAAACTGAATTACTTCAATAAGTTATTGATGTAATTGTGATGATGTCAGTTAGCAAACTTTCCATCATTAAAATCTGCAGTGTCTTCACTCTGCTGTACTCCCTTACCTGGTGTACCTATAGAGAAGAAGCTTATTTAAGGAGCTACAGTGCACCCTGTGTTTTATAAAACATGTTTAGAAATCACTACAAAAGCATAAACTGATATTATGTTGCAAATTCTATATTTATGTACACAAATAATTAGCTGGCTTTAATAAGCATCTATCAGTCATATCCAATGGAAGTTGAAAGGAACTTGGCAAAGCTAATACTTGAAATTTCATTTCCATCAAAAAATGCAGATGCTGGGACACTGAAATATTTGCTCATTCATCTCAGTTTCAATAAAATATTGCATTCCATAACAAGGTCCATATTAATATTTTAAGAAAAAATATTTTACTTTCATATTATAAGCAGCTTCTCATTTGGAAATAAATGCACATTTTTATTGGTGTTTTGTAACAGGTTTTGACTGCAAAATTGCTGGTTTCATTTTCACCCCCAAAAAAATTATATTTGCTAAAAATATAATCAGCTGGAGATGATGTTTTACACTTGCCAAGGAGCTGGGAAAAAAAAAAAGTTATTTACATACCTCTAGAATTCAGAGCTCTTCAAAAACATGTAATTTTTGAAGTTCTCTGTTTGAATTTTGAAATTTTCCCTCAGACTTCTCTAACTAAAATATGATGCAGTGTCATTAAAATGCTCAGAATTTCCCACACACCTGCTCAGCACAGAGGGATCCTCCTAAGAGAAGAATTTTTAACTTGTGGCTAGAAATAGAAGCAGTGCACAGCGAGGGCGTTTTTCTTATCAGCAAAGGCTCCATTCATGTGGCAGCACAAAGGGATGAAGGTGCCTCTGAGCACAGAAAAACAGCAACACTCTTCTTGTGTGCTGCTGCTCTCAGAGCTTCCCTAAACATTTCCTCACAGGCTGTGAAGGAGCTTGTCCCACAGTGAAAGTGTTCTTGAAAGAATTGGTGTTTGTCATTCAGAGATTTTCCACTGTCCAGCTTGGCAGACACAACTCCCTGCCATTCCTGTCCCAGCTTTGTGCCCTGGCACACAGTGCCAACAGGCAGCTTTCTGCTTTTTTACTTCTATTTAGTGTGGAGGATATGTCTTTTTTCTCTATTCATCATCCTTCTCATTCTTTTTCTGCTGAATTTTCAGTTCTCCTGCCTCGATTCCTCTTGGGCTGTTTTTTTTTGGTTTTGTTTTTGTTTTTGTTTTTTTTGTTTGTTTGTTTTTTTGCTGCTGAGAAATGAGGGGTGCACATATATTTTTTTCATTGCTGGCCCTCCACAGCTCTAGAGGAGGCTGAGGCAAGCTGCCACCTCCTCCTTCTGGCACTCATTGTCCTTGGTGACTTACACATGGGCATCTGGCTTTTCACACTGTGAGCTCAATCTCCTCACCAGAGTGGGAAGGGAGATCCTCAGCATATCCTCACAGTGTGCTCTGCCCTTTTCAGGGTCTTTGGATGACCACAGAAAGAATTTTGAAAAGGTCTGGATGAATAATGCATTTTTGGTTCAGTTCCCAATCTGAGACACTGTGGGTGGAGAATGAGAAAGAAAATATTAGATAAATGTGGAAATGTTTTATTTGATGAATACAGAAGTGCTGAGTTGTGATTTGTGTTTAGAGCTCCTTCAAAAATTGGGACAATTCTTTAAGAAAAAAAAAATTACATCCTGAAATAAAAGAGTATCAAGATACTTTATTTTAAAGGCCAGATAAAACATATTTTTATCTTTAATAGCATTCTCCTACTTTTTCTTACAGAAACCATTCATCATATTTATCTAAGCATCCACAGACAGCTTGTCCACCCAAAAAAGAGCTTTCATTTTTGATTAATTTCCTTTTCACCTGCTTAAAAGCAGATATCTCACTGTGAGTCAACACTGGCATATTTAATCACTAAGGCACTTCAAAAATCCCACTCTTCACCAGTAGAATTCACAAGGCTTCAACCTCATTTGCCTGTGGTACACAGCAGCAAACACACTGAGGGTTTGCACCAGCAAAGGGAGCTGTGCTGATGGCATTGATTGTGTCTGGGCCATTGAAACCATGATTTTCAATGTACCCAATACTCAAAACCCAATTATAAATTCATACTCTTTTTTTCTTTTCTTTTTTTTTTTTTTTTTTTTAATTTGTTTGGTTTGGTGTGGGGTTTTTTTGTTTGTTTGGGATTTTTTGGGGTTTTTTTTTGTTTTTTGTTTTTTTGTTTCATTTATCACTCCCTAGGTCATGATGTTCTTAAAGAATAAGTTGATTAAGGAAGTTGGTCCTTGAACACGACCAGCAAAGTCTTTTCCATCCTCTGCCTGCTACAGATCATGATGCTCCAGATGCTCTGTCCTCCTCACTGTCATTTCTCTGTGTTTTGAAAGTGAAAATAAAGGATTTTCAAGCATCCCTGTGCCTCTAAAAATGTCAGAATAGAAGCTGGATAAGGAATTAAACCAATTGCCACATAACCAAACTGGGAGGACAGGCTTTGTGTGGTGGTCTCTTCTGGATTTTTGGCAACCAAAAGCTCCTAAAAGCCTTCCTGCCAATAGTCAGTGTGAATAAAGCATCAGGCTGATGCAGACTCTGAAAAGACTAAAGTCTCTCTCCTGTAACATCTTAAATACATTTAGCAGCTTCATGCATAAAGTGACTGAACTCTTCTGGTTCACAGCACACTTTTCTATCTCCCACTCTTACAGGCTGGGAAGATTCAGCCTTGACACCCTGCCAGGCACAATATGAAGAATTCTATAATTATCAATCTAGTGATGGCATTTAAAAGCAAATGCATTATCATGCACAGAAATCATCTCATGTCCCCTACAGCGTGTTCCACAACAAGGGCTGTCACTTTGACTATAACTCTGGCTTTATTACATTTAAAGCTCTTCCATCAACAGACTTCCCCAGAAAAATTAAAAATTCTTTTATTCAGAAAATAGCATGAAGTCTGGAGTGGCTGTCAATGTACCTAAAGGTCACATAATGCCAGAGTCATTATTTTCAAATCATCCACACTCATGAGCCATACTTTGCAAGGCCACCTATCAAAACAATAATAAACACAGAGCGTGCGTGGTGCAGCATGAAAATTTGTGTGTTATCATTTAAGAAGTATGGAATAGAAGCAGAAAGATTCCCCCCAACTCCTCCTCCTCTCATCATTGTGCAACCACTGTATTCAGCATTATATTAAATGTAATTAATAGCCTGAGCCCCTCTGAACCAACACCTTTTCCTCCCTCCCATTTGGTAATCCAAAGCAATGTATTTACAAGCCAGATTATCCGTTGCAGAGCTGCCAGCTCTGACACACCCTGATATTTTACCCTGTCATGGATCAAAAAGATTAAAAGCAACTTTAAAAAGCACGAGTTACGATACTAAATCCAGTAACTGTAGCCTGTCTGCTTCAGCTCAGATTTGGAAACTAAGTAAAGATTAATGTTTTGAATGGTATCTGAATTAATGTTCTGTCAACCAGCTGCAGAGACAGAGGTTGCTGTTTTCCCATTTGTTTGGTTGGTTTTAGTTTCCTTAATCCAGATAGATTTCAATGCCTGTTGCAGCCTCAGGATGTCTGTGCTCCATCTGCAGAGCTGAGCTTTGCTGAGCTGTTTTTTTCCAGCCTCACTGCAGGTGGGAGCCAGGGGTCAGTGGTTCAACAGGTTAACGTGACTGACACAGATCACACTGACTCCAAGAATTATTGCATTTATTTGCTGACCTGGCTCTCCTGTAGATGAAGACATACTCCTACCTTCACCTTCTCTACCCTCCCATTTCCTCTACCTTAAGAAAATAAATTGGTTAACAGATGTAGGCAACTGGAAGGTTTCACATTTCACTTCTCTGCCTTTCCTCGGTGACAAAAGCAGTGAAGGAGGAAAGGGGCTGAGATGAAAACAATAACCATTCTCTGTTTACCTCAGCCAGCTGTACCATCCATTACCCCACTCTGGGTCAAAAAACCTGGCACTAGTTTTCATATAGCCTATAAAACATCAGACAAGCTTGAAACACAAGACAGACAGACTAAATTTGTGTATCCACAGCTGGCCATGTTTATCTGGGCTGAGCTGCATGCAATGCCCTGCATGAGCTGCAGTCAACAAAAAGCAATTTCTCCTTATATTACTGTGAATTATTTACTACAACGTTTTGAACTGACATCCAGATTTTCACCCCTCTGTTCAGTTTTATTGCAATGAAAAGAAGAGAAGTAAATGAATAACGGGAGAGGGGAAATAAATTCCAGTGAAATGCACTGGCTGATAAAATAAGTGTCTTTGAAACAGTGCTGTATGCAGGAATAATTGTATCATTTGTTACAGTGCCATGCTGTTGTACTTAGGATTGTTTCTGACTATGGCAGAGATGCTGGAAACAAAGCTCCAACTTAAGAGATCCACAGGGCTGTGGGACTTTGTGTTTAGGATGTTAGTGAAGATAGAGCCAAGTGGCTAACCCTGAAGATACGGAGTTTGAGTGTTTCCAATGAACTGTGGAGGGGTTTAGAGCTAAGATATTGAGGGGACACACACACACAGAAGAAAGACTTCCTCATTTACCAAGTGATTGAGGACATCCTGCCTTTGGCAGAGACAGAGCAGACACTGCATCTTGTTTTCTGCCCCAAACACAGAAACAGGGAGGGCTCAGAACAGATCCCTGTGGGTCTCTTCCACAGAGGCATTAGCAGGGAGAAGGAGCATAGTCCTGGAAACAAAAGTCAGCTATTACTGACTGTCTCAGCATCAGAGGTTACTCAGGAAGAAGTGCATGTAACCCTTCCTGCACAAGTTTTCTTCTCCACAAGTTTTGTCTGGCTCCAGTTCTGGATTGCACAGGTGAATCTTCCTCCTTGAGTCCATATCTCAGGAGTTTCCAGACTTATCAAAGAATTATCTGTTATTTTAAGCAGGCCAAATGAAGTTCAGAGGCTGAGGACTATCCTGGAGGTGTGATGTTTGGACCAACTCATCCTTTATCTTCCAAAATTTGCATTTGCTCCCAGTCCAAAATCCAGTATTTTCCTTAATGAAAGACTGAATTGGTTGTAAAGACATTTTCCACAGTCTCTGGTTCTTTCCATTAATGTCATTGTTGAATCTAACATTAGTGGTGATTGAATCTCACCTTCATTTCTAGGGAAGGTAGAATTTAGGTCCTCTGCTGTCACTCAGAGGTTTCACTGTGCAGAAAAGTAGTTAAGGAAAACAGCTGTTATGGATGATATCACATAGGATCCTGCCTCAGCGAATTATCAAATTAACAGAGTGTCCATGCATTTTTGACAGGATAAAAACCTATTTGGACAAGCCAGCAGGAAGCTTGGCTGAGTGATTACCACAGGCATCTCTGTGAGATGGGCACAGGCAGAGACACAGAGCTGAGAGTCAGGAATGAGAGGCCAGGGAGGCTGAACTGCTGAGCTCTGTGCCCATGCAGCCAGAGATGGGCACTGGCAAGCAGGTAATGCCACACTGGCCAAGAGCAGTTCTGATGGAAGCAGAGAGCAATTCTGGGGCCACCCTCAGATGTTTTGTGGCCCACAAGCGCTGAGATGCAGGCAACCACAAAGCAGGCAGTGACTGAAGGCATCAGTGCCACCAATTTTTCCCATTGATAGCCAGACTGCTCCCAAAGAGGATGTTAATGGCCAGGGTGGCAGCAAAACATGATGGGACAGCCCCTCACATCTGCAGCACTCCTTCCTTTGGAAAAAGCAAAGTCCCGATCCTCTGTGGCTCCCCTCTGAACTCAGTTCCTTTTCTCAGAGGAGCAGCTTCACCTCTAAGTGACAAAACTGTACACCCATCATGGACCAAGCACTTTTTCCAAGGTGGAATCAGGAAGTCTGAGTTGGAGCCCTTCTGTATCAGATCTGCTCTGACTGGCTGCAGTGATTCTGCTACTGGAAAAATAAAACACACACACACACACTTTTCTTCTAGCCAAACACTTCTTCTCTTGAGAAAAATTCTTTAATGAAGAATTTTCTCAATGGAAATGGAAGAAGGCAAGAAAAGGCACTCAGGGAATAAAAGGCTTGTGTGAGATGTGGATATAGATGGTGCAACCAAGGGATTTGGGGGCAGGGCTGGGTAAGTGGGGAGAGAAGCAGGAAAGTGTGTCTCTATGCATGAAGGGACAAATCCAACCTTCTTCCTGAATAGGATTCATCCTGCAGGATAAGAAAAGGCTGAGGCTCTGCTGCACTGCTCTCTGCACCTCTGCAGTTTGGTCCCATGGCACTGGTGGGGTGAAGAGGGAGTGCTGTGACCAGGAGCAATACCATGGCAGGATGAGACAAAGGGCAGTCTTACCCCAAAGAGCCCAGTTTGGTGACTGGGCTGCCCCTGGGCACCAGCCCCAGGCATTTTTGACCAGAATCATCCACATGCAAAGACTGAAACTGGGGCCCTCTCAGCTACCTCTGCTCTCCAGTGCCAAACTCACTTCTGGATTCTCAATGTTCACTGGATTTAGCCTTGAGTATAGAACAATGAACATATAACTCTGGAGAGTCTGGATGCTACAGATGCAGGTGTGCCCAACCTCTTTGTCAAACACCAAAGGAAGGAATGAGCCCCTGTCAGCTCACAGAGGCCATGAAAACCTTGAACTATTCATTCACAGCACTCCTGTGAGCAGACTTGTGAGCTGCCTCTGGCAACTTAGGTAAGCTGAAAATGCAGTGAAATTGAAAGGGAGAACTGTCAAGCTTATAATTAATGTGCAGTTAAAAATCATGCCTTGTTGATTCTGTCCTGGCTAGAGGAACAGGGCTGGGAAGAGGCTCTGGACCAGCTTGTTCCCTCCCTCTGTGAATTTCCATGTGTGTTGTGGTGGACATATAGCAAGTACTTTTTTAGCCAGTTCAAACTGAGACAGAATAGTGCTTTTTTTTGGCTTTTTTTATCCTGAGACCGCGGATTTTCTTACATTGTTAGGTGTCTCCTACCTCAATGGAAGCAACCTCTTTCTTTCCTAACAGAGACAGGCACAGGTTGAAGAAGGCACCCACCATCATTTGCCTGCTGGTTTTACCAGATTTGCTGGCATTTTTTTGTCCAGGACTTTCATAAGTTTTCCTAAGAAGGAAAAAAAAGATTATCTGCTACCCTCACCTCATTCAGTGTGAGGTGCAGGAGGTCCCAAGGAGGAAACAGAGTAATTCCAGATCCTAGACAAGCCAAGCACATAAATCTGGACTGGCATCAGAAGGCAACTGCTCTCCTTCCCCACCCTTTTCAGCAAATTGTTCCTGTTCACAAAAATCCAGAAGGAAAGTTCACAGAACTCTCTTCACAGGCAATAAACCAAAGTTAATGGCCTGATGTAAAGCCACTGGAGTAAGAATATTTTCATATGGTTGAAAGACAGAGGCAGACTAGGCAGAAATACAGCCTTGTGGGTGCCATATCACTCCCTATGTTGCACAGTATCTGAATCCTTCCAGCTTTCAAGAGGAATGCCACTTAAATGCATCTATAGGGTGTCGAAGAAAGAAGTTTAATGAATGAATGCAGAGGTGCTCTGGAGCAGAACCACCCCAATGAGCAGCACAAACAGCCTCACCACCCACTGGAGCCAAAAGCAGCCAAGACAATGGAGCTGTGGTCAGCAGGGTGGCCCTGGGGGAGGTGTGTGGTCACCTCCTCGGGCTCTGACATGCAGGAAAAGGAGCCCACACACTTTTTTAGTCAGGGAGCACTGGGAGGCAGCTGCCTCCTGAAGGAACTGTGGCTGCACAGCTCCAGACACGTCACTGGTACATCAGAGAGAATTAACATCCTGCCTCCACTTCCAGAGAGGGGTTCTGCTTGGTGCCAAATGGCCATGTGCACTGCTACAGAAATAATGTCTTGGCAGTCAGCAGGAGGGAAGGGAAGCCAAATTACATCATTCACTCTCCTTTCAATGGGGATAAAAGACTCTATTTACTACTTTGGCAGCCGCCAGCACCACAGCTGCTGCTGGTCACATGTAAGGGCAGCAGAGGGAGGGCATCAAAAAAATAATTGAATCCTCAGAGCCTATGGATCCTGTCTGTAAAATACCCCAAACTTGGTGCAGCAGGGGCTCTCCTAGGGCTCAGGAAATCTCTGCTCTGGTCCCTCTGCTCTCAGACACATCTACTGCATGACCTTGAGCTGTCATTTCACCTCTCCTCTTTCCTCCTGCTCGTGGTCCTGTTTATTTGGCTCACAAGGTTTTGAGGGCAAGGATTGACGTGTTATGTAAAGCCAGTGCTTAGCTCAGCACTCTGCCAGTCCTACTGGGTCCTATGGCACTCCTCAGAATGAAAACATCAGCTCTAACTCTAATACAGATACATTGAAAGGGCCAAAGAGGGAGAGATTTTCAAACTGAGGGGATACACATGTGACATGGATGTAATGACATGGGAAATTCTGCCACTCCAGAGCACCCTCATCTTTGCAAATGCCTGGTGGAATATGTGCACAGTGGTAAGAGGTAAGTGGTGTGGCCAGAAGGAGCAGCAGAAGCAGTTAAACAGTTTAAAAAAATTTTAAGCTGAAACTCAGGAAGCTGAGTTCATATGAGAAAGCAAGAATAAATGCCTCTGTGAATGATTGTCACATTAGTCTTTATAGGAAGAGCCATACAGCATAAAAAATACACCTACAGGGCATAAACAAAAATGAACAAGTGTTTAATTGCATAGCATAATAAGTTTTAAGATTTGTGCAATTTTCATCACCAGAATGCTCAGACCTACCTGTCTGAACACATCTTCTTGTATGCTTCAAGCAGCTGATAATTATCAAACACAGAAAGGAATGACCCCATCTAAATTTAAAATGCATGCTCAAGTGGCACAACTCAGCTCTGCTCAAGCAAACCCCTGCAGAATAGTAATGTGATAAATTAAGACTAAAACACCCCCCTAAAAAAGTAAAGCCCTTCTCTCAGGACAGAATGCAGGGCCAGTTAGTGGCACTGCATTAAAAAATTATATAATTTGACAAAACCTGCTGAAAAACTGGAGGAGCTAGTGCCTCAGAGAATTTCTGAACTTTTAAAACAAATCATAATTGTCCTACTGAGACAAGCTGAGGAGATCCTCATCTGCAGAGCAGATCCACAACTTCATTAAGAGAATCAGTGTATTTTGTAACTAAATGAGATTCTGTCTAGCTGGCAGGCATATTTTGCTCACAGAACAAAGAAACCACACACAAATATTCCAAAGGGAGATGTCCTTAAAAAAAAAGTCATTGTAGCAGCATCAGACTGAGGAGTATAGAGAAATGATGACTTTGTGGAAGAAAAAAAATAGACTGATGGGAATAAGGAAGCAGGCTAGATGTGTATGACAAAAATGTCTTGAGCATTTTATTTCTTGTTTAATTCCTGTAAGTTTCTGCTTGCTGTCAAGGAAGTCCTGTGGGTTTTTTTTTTCCCAACACTCAAAAATCACACTGCTGCCCACCAACCTCAGGGAGCTGGGTGTGGGGACAGGGCAGCACCCTCGGGTTTGTTGGTGTTGGTTTTTTAGAGCATCTCCCCAGCCTGCAGAGCCCTGGAGTGCAAAGCCTTGGATGATTTCTCTCACAGGCACCAGGATCATCCCCTGGTGTGCCTGTCCTCAGCTCCATGCCTGGCTGGGCACATTAGGCCTGAGATGAGGAACTGCCTGGAAGACAAATGTGAAAAATCACAGCACTAAACTGCTGGGAAATCCAAACTTCTCCATGCATGGGAGCCAGCCAGGCTGCTGAGCTGTGAGGAAATACCCAGACCCTGATCCATGCTCTGTGCTCAGAGTCTGGCTAGGAGAGGAAAGGAATAATAAGACCCCAGATCTGGCAAGTAATGGTAACAGAAGGCAAGGAAAGGGAAAAGAAAAAAAACACCAGTGATCTAAAGGTGCAGATGGTGGTCTGAGATCTGGAGTATTCCTGTCTGTCATGCTTTACTTCTCTCCTTTAGGATGCACCAAGGCAAGATAAAAAGGGGGTCTGGAGGTAAAATCCAAAATTCAGTTTTTATGAGGGACTTTGCATTTTTCCCTTATACATAGCAAATCAATAATTAGTGGTTTTCAATTATCAATAGAAGAGCAGGAAATTAGGTCAGTGCAAACATTTCCAATAATAAACATTTCCAATATATACATTTAAAGAGAGTCAAAATTTATGCAAGATGTGACCTAAGTGTTCTCATTCAAGTATTTTTTTCCCAATTACAACAGACACAGGTTCACTCAAAAGAAAACAGCCTGGGTAAAATGTTATACTTGGATAGATCTGCAGCTAAAGGAGATGAATCTCTGGTGAGGTCACTGCCAGCCTGTAGAGTCTCATCTTGGGCTGACACCATTACTTCATTACTATCTCAACATTTCTCCAGATTCTTCTTAAATTCCTCAATTCTGAAAAAAAGTGTTCGCAGCATTTATGAAGAGATTAGCTCTGATATTCATGGCAGCAGGAAAAACAGTCCAGAATAAGAAACATTTCTTAGAAAAACCCTTATTGATGTCTGTCTTTTACATCAAAAAAAGCCATGTCATGCTGCTAATCTCAATTGTGTTTGATAGAAAAAGATCAAGTGCTCCAGGCAATGCAGACCCAAATCAGTTAGGGATTTAACTCTAATTCTGAGACAATGAGCTGCTTCCAGTTTGTTTTGGCTGGCTCTAGAGCAGCTCTTTGCACATGAAATCATTATTAAACTCTACTCAGAAGTCAGCTGCTAACTTGTGCAGTCTGTAGCACTCTGGTATTATGTAATGCCAGCACAAAACTACACTAATAAATGGAATGAATCATCCTGAACAAGTTTCCTGGAATATAGAGTCACATGGAAAATATTAGTGGTCCAATCTACAAGTGATGGATAAGTATATCATCCAAACAAAAACTTGTGCTTACCTTATCAAGCCCAAAACATTCTTTTCCACTTACAGTGCAGGACTTCTGTTTCATGAGCCAAGTCAAAAATCTTGTCTAGGCTCCAGACAGCACCAAGCCCCACTAATACCACTTCCCCCAGAGTCCCAGTTTGTTTTCTGGATGTATACACACATTTTTTGTTAAGCCATGTAGTCCTTGTGCACAATGAATTCCTGTCTTGACTAGTGAGAGTTTGCCATGATGCAGGTTCCTTCAGAAGAAACCTGAATAATTTCTGCATGCTGAAGGTTCTGTATTCATGTCAAGTGCTGAGCAAAAGGAGTTAAAAGAGAAACTTCATTGTCTTTATTTCTATAATCAGTTATTTCAGGGCTTTAATACCTTTTTACCAAAATTTTGTTGTATGGCATAGAAGGCCAGAAAGGCAAGTCAGATATTGAAACATCTTTAAACAACTCGGAGAAAAGAGAATTAATTGTGTTGACACTATCAGATTACTGTGCTAAATCAATGACAGTTTTAAAGCAATGTGCAGGCTGGATATAACAGTGAAATGAATTTATCTGCACTTCCTTGTCCCATTTTTCCTGCACCCAGAGAAGCAGGAGCCCCACCCCACTCCTTCATACATGAAGGTTCACCAAGAAATGGGAAGGATCAACCCTGACAATTTTTCCAGAGGTTTTCTCAGATGCCTCCACAGAGCAGGAAGGTCTGTCCCTATACAAAGATGCTTTTCAAATAACAATCCTCTTCTTCTCTGCAGATGCCCTACCCAAATTAAAACCATACTGGAACCCATGGAGGCTAGAAAATTCATTAATGGATTTGAGTGAAATTGCCATTTTATGGAATGTAATTTCACATATGGGTAGCTACACTATCTATGGAGTTCATGGTTGAAACAGTTTAAAGCACTTCTCACCCTAACACAAAAGATAAGCTCGTTTTATGAGTTTCTGAGCTTCCTCTAGCCCATAATAAGCACCAATATATAATGTGAACAACAATCTTGGAAGTCAGATCGTGAAGAGGACCTGAATACTGATTTATTGCTGTAAAAACACAGCCCTGTCCAGGGTGATAGGCACTGCCCTGATGTTTCAGAAATACAATCTGAGGCATCAACAAGCCTGCAGTTGACTTGCCAGATAACTTCTGCTATAGGGTGCCTGTTTTTAAATATTTAATAAGCACACTTTTTCTTTAGGGAGATGTTTTCCATCTCCATTTTTTGTGAAGCATGACTGGCAAGTAAAACATAGTCTTCTCTCCACAGAAAATAATGTAAATATGCTCCACTGCAAACCTCACAATGATTACAGGAATAATTTGCAGACCTCAAATTTGAGACACATTTTAATGTCATATTAAAAAGAGTTAATTTTTAGCTTGTTTTGGTTTATCAAAAATCTTAAGTTTCCCTCTTCAAATCAGTGTCTGGTATCCAATACCTGAGGTTTCATCTTCCATTCAAACCAGCTCTTCTGCAAAAGATATTTCTTACCTGATTCACTTTATCCCTTTTATATTGCATTTAGAAGATCCTATCACAAGCCATAGGCATGTTTAATATTATTGAAATTGCATTGCTAATATCCATATCAATTATATTTTGAGATTTATGTTTAGTGTAGATATTAATGCAGTCTGGCTTTTCCATTTTTACTTCTGCAAGTATAATTTATTGAGACATAAATAGTAATATTAAACCTATCAAGTATAAACATCAATACTTTACAGCACTGTGTAATTTAAGAGTTACATGCATCTAAATTCAGTTACAGTCCTTTCTGAATGCTCAAATCTTAACTGCAGACTGCAGCTCACCAGGAATTCTGAGTTTGGAAGCAGCAGGCTGTCAAGTAATGCAGTACTAACATCTTGAAATAAGCCTTTCAGGAGGGCTGGGGAACTGGCACGTGGCTGGGACATTAAAAAACGCATAGTTTCCTTTTTTCTTCCTTTATTCACTAAACACTCACTGTGTGCACTGTAACCCTCTTCCTCCTCTCTCAGTCATTTCAGATTATTTATAGTTTTGGTGTTTTAGTGACTCAGAGATGTATAAGAAAGGGGCTGGAAGGAACTGCTGTAAATCATCCACCAGGTTCTGCCTAACACCCACCAGTGGTGGAAATGCCACCCTCCACAGGTAACATTGCTTTGCTTTGAATTTTAGTGCCTGAAACTTGGAGTAACTGGTGAGCACTGGTGTGTGGTTTGGCAAAGAGGCAACATACATGACAAGGTCTGGCCAAAAATCCTTTTTTTACTTCAAACAGATTTTTTTTGTGTGTGTGTGAGCTATAATAAAAATACCTTCCTCAAGGTAAAAACTTGCAAAGCATGATGCTTGTTGCCCAGTTAAAATAAAACTGGCAGTGAAGATGAGATTGTCCAATGGTTCAGTCACTAATAAGAACTTTTTACTTTTATCTTACTGTGGACAAAGGCAGTGTAAGGGCTTTTCCTCTATAAGTGTATTTCCCTCTCCTTTGGCTCTGGAGGGGACATCAGTGACTTTCCCTATATGCTTAAATTACATGAAGCAGATTAAGATAAAGTCCAGCTGAGCAAGCGCTGAAGTACCACTGGCATGTTTTTGACTGAAGGCACCAGGGAGAAAGTACCTCAAGATGAAGCAAACTGAGAGGGAAGCCATGAAAGTCATGTTGAAGGCAAAAGTTTTGTGCTGCCTTGGATCAGTGAGTTTCCTGATGGAGATAGATGCTTGTACTTACCAGGGGGAGCTACCTCTAGACAAAAAGCTAAAGACCACATTTGGCACTGTCAAACACTCATCATCCTTTTAGTACTTCAAAGTGTAGATCTGATCATGCTCTGAAACAGTCTCAATGAACTCTTGAGCTTACAGCCCTTTTATCTTGTATAGCTTTATTTCCTTTTTCTGTTTGGCAATCTGATTTTATTAGGATTTGTCAGTGTAGTCAAGTGTGCATCTGAATAGCCTGAGAAATTTCACAGTGCAGGTAATGGAGAATCATGTCCTCTTGCATTTGGAGGCATCTGCCCTTAAATAGAGAGTTTTTCCTGCCACGTGCAATAGCTTCTATCCTTCTATCAGAAAAGTGATATAACCCACCTTTATATGGAAAAGAGTGACTAAACCCTAGGCTGCATGTGTATTTCTCTGAGCCTACACAGAAGAAATATTGCTACAAAACTACATTAGTATTACTTGTTTATTTAAACACCTCGTGACAGAGTGAGAAAGAAACATTTTTCACTAAGAGAAACGAGATCTCCCAGTGCTGGAGAAGTCACATTACATAGTCAAGAATTTCCCACATCAGTCAAACTGGGGCTGAAGATCTTTGAACAAACCACCCCTGTGCCCAGGTGAAATCCCATCTAACAATTTCAGTGCCAGTTTGTTGGTGCTTCTCAGCTTGAGAAACCCTGCAGGGGATGGAGGTATGGCCAAAGAGCAGAGATACCTAAAGGATCCCTGTTAAAATTGGTGCTGTTGACAACACAGATGAAGGAATGTATCTGTGGGTGAGCAGTGGTTCCATAAATTTAACTTTGGAAATATTTGTGGTATCAGCTGCATTTTTTCACCTCGTATATGATTAATGTTCCCTAGTTGGTGGGGAATACACCCACCAATATTTTAGGACTTTCTTGTAAGATTTTAAAATGCAGCTGACAACACACTAATCTGGCTAACTTTGACCTTCTTTGAATTTAAGATTTCAGCAGCAGTAATCTAATTTTAGCCAGTCTGACCAAGTTAAAATAAATGTGGCACAGACCATGAAGGCAGCTATTCATTTATGAGCAAGAGGCAGCTACTTTCAGTACAGATGCTTATTGTGGAAAAGGCAATGATCAAAAGAAAATGTTGGGGGGAAAGATCCAGAGAGTTACAGTCCCTGCTGTCAGAAAATTTATTAATTTCAAAGCATCATTGGTGATACATGGAGAGGTGAATTATTAAAAAGTAAATAAAGATTCTCTTTAGGTTGACTCTCTGTATAAAACACTTGGGGTTTTGCCTGCAGCTGTGCAGGTAACACAGCCATTATTCTCTCAGTCCTTGTTCTCACCCCCTCACACACCTGATGGCTGGAAAGGCAGATTCTACTTTCCTTTGAAGTAGCTGGAAATGAGAATAACAACACCTTGATACTGCTTAGCCCTCCTTGCTGGCAGGTCTCAACCTTTTTTGCAGAAGCCATCAGCATAATTACCTGGATTTCACCAGTGTGGAGACCAGTGGGCAGCAAGTTGAGTCTAAGGATGCACAGTGAGTGGCAGGAAAAGCAGGAGGAGCTCCAAGTCTTCACCTGTAGGTGGTGAGGACACTGTGCATCTCCCAGAAAGGATTTACTTCTTTTGCTTCTTCTTCCAAGCCTCCAAAAGCTCCCTGCCCATCAGCCTGGGGCCTCGTCCAGAGATTTAGGCTTCATTTCCCTGCTGGGAACCAGGGGAAAAGCAGCCTTGAAGCCTTGGGTTTCTCAGGCTCCTCAAGGACAAGGAATATAACAATGATTATGCAGAAAGCATGTTTTCAAAGGGATGTTGCCTTCTAGGACCAATGAGCCTTTTCTATTCTGTTTTGCACAAATTACCCTGTATAATTGTTGTGTTTCTTTAAATAAAAGTTCTCTCTTTTGCTGCTCCATTACATGAATAACTATGCTGCATAATCCTTTCCCCACACATTCCCCTTGTTTGTTCTCCTGCCAGCTTTATTCCCTGGCCACAATTCCCTTCTGCCTGTTTGACATTCCCCCCACTGAGGTGTCTATCAGCAGAAACCACACTTCCTGTCACCCCCATTCCACTAAATTAACCAAGCCAGGCCCTTCTAGTACCCCTTCATATATTATGCTCTTGATTTTTCTGACCATCCTAATTGCCCTTGTCAATCATGCATTCCACTTTAGAGCAATCCATTTTGATCCCAGGTGACCAAATTATGCTGCACCTGCCAGTGTGGATGTGTACACCCCTATCTCTGCAGGAAATAACTCACCTAATCCATCTTGGGTTCCCAGGGTCTTTGAGTTTTCTGTCTTGTTGACAGCCTCTGTGCAAGGTTACATGTCTTTATCTTGTCTTTGCTCTGCCATCTCAGCAGAAGTGCCTTTAATAACAGGCATTTAATAGCAGCAAGTATTCTTATAACTCGTAGGTCCATATATGATTTTTCACTCTGTACTGTGAAACTAATCCAGTTTAAAATGCCCCCAGTTTAAATGGTCCTCAAATATTCAGAAATATTCAGAGTGCCCTGTCTGTACCTGGGATGTATCATCAGCAAGTCAGATGACTACACTCCCACTTGTGCAAAATAAACCATGTATCTTCCAAGGTAGTCCTTGAAGAAATCAATTTCTTCCAGCTCAAGATGTGCCCCTATTTCTTTTCTCTCATAGAGAAAACAGTGATTTTATCCACCATTAATGAGCCAGGGCTATGTGCATTATCATGGGGTGGGGAGGGAAATGAGGCAGAATCAGGAATATCTGTTTTCACACTGAAAATAATTTGGAACTAATGGATAAACATTCACAATATGAAGCACAATAGAAAAATCTGAAGGTAGCTGTCAGGGCAAGTCAGGGTAAGGTAGAAAATTGATGCAGCTTCAATAAAGGCTAAAGGCAGCAGTGCATGGCAGTGCTGTCATTACCAGAGGACATTAGTGCTCTGTACACAAAGCAGGAGATGGAATGACAAGTGAGAAGATAGGGAATAAACAATCCATTTGGAAAAGGCCCTTTGTTGTTTTTTTTTCCCTACAGAACTGCATCACAAGGAAAAAAACATCTTTAAAGGAAGAAAAATATGGTCAAAAACTTGAGGTCTCAGAAAAGGGAAGATCTTCTATGTACATCCTTATCATCAACTTTACTCACAGAATCACAGAATCACTGGGTTAGAAGAGAACTCCAAAATTATCAAGTACAACCCATGCCCTGACATCTCAACTAGACCATGGCACCAAGTGCCACATCCAGTCTTTCTAAACACATTCAGGGATGGTGACTCCACCACCTCCCGAGGCAAAATATTCTAATACATTATTATTCTTTCTGTGAAAAATTTCTTCCTAATATCCAACCTGTATCTCCCTTGGCACAGCTTGAGGCTGTGACCCCTGGTTCTTTCACCAGGCAGAACCAGAGGACTCACTACCTTCTGCATGGAAGAGCAAAGGAGACTCTGCTTCAAACTAAAGTGTCCTGAAGAAAGGTTTTAAGAAAGAGGATGTAAGGGGAGCAAAAAGTTTTTGAAGAGTTATCACAGGTACTAGTGACCAATAATTTGGTTTCTGGACTGCAAACATTAGAAACTGTAGTAATTAAGGAAAAACAATGTGTAAGAAATGCCAAGAAAAGACAGCATGGCTTTTGCAAAGGGCAGTCATATATCACACAGCCTCACATATCACACAGTTCTCAGAAGAGGTGAGGAGCTAAAAAAACATTAGAGCTAATACAGTCTTTGTGCATTGCCCAAAAAATGGCAATGAGTCATTGCCATTGCCATGAGTCAACAACCCTTACAAAAACTAAATATTCACAGCACAAATGACAGTGATCAATTAGTAGATGCTTAAAAATAGAAAAATCAAAAAAAGAGAAAAAAAGAGGAAAGAAAAGACAAGAATAATTAGATTCTTCACAGTATAATACTGTCACTTATGTTGCTAGTAATGGATTGGATCTGGGCCCAGGGCTCCTCAACATATTCATAAACATTGCAGGAAGCAAAGAAGAAGGGCACTGATAACATTGGTTCCCACAAAATTATTTTAAAAAGCTATTCTAAAGCTGACTGTGGAGTATTTCAGATGATCATGAGTGCTTGCATTTAATTCCTTATTAGTAACAGAAACAGGCAGTGCTGGCATACATCTGCATGTACAGCCCTTATATATATAATATATATAACATTATATACAGTTATTTAGGTGGTAATTTACTTCTTGTCATTTAAATCCTTCAGGATTCACTGAACACTTTGAATACCTGACACATCAATGCTCAGGAACTCGGAAACAAAGAATATTAAGAATGATTAGGAAAGGCAAAGAGAAGAAAAATCAAGTATCATTATTGCTCTACATTATGCACTTACTATTCATTTCACCCCATCTCAAAGGGATGCACTGGAACTAAGACAGAGATGGGAAGACCAAATTTACTCCACAGTTTTGTTACATGGAGAGTGGATAGACTAGATGACACATAATACATAATAATAAACTAGATAATAGAGGACAGAGATGGAATATGGCTGAGGTAGATAGGAAGAATGGGAAGTGATTTATTCACTGTTTCTCACAATACAACAGCAGGTAGACTGATAATGAAATTATCAACCATCAACTCCAGAGCAGAGAGAAAAAAGGATCTTTTCACACAAGGCCAGGGAATTAATTCTCACAGGATCCTGTGGAAACTACAGAATAAATTTGCTGCCAAGAGCCAGTGGGAGTCACTGAATACAGGGCTACTGGCCTAGAAACATCCAATCCAGGTCAAAATTCCTCAATGAGCAGCTCCCAAAGTTGCCAGTTTATGCTGTAAGAAAAATCCCTGTGTACCTGTTCCCTCTCTGAAATTCTCTTCCTAACCAGCATTAATGCCAGGTTCCAGAGGCCACCAGAAAGCCTCCCTGGGACATGCATGTATTTGCAGTTTTAGTGCACTTTAATGAGACCACACCATACAAAACCATGAAATGTCTCCAGTGTGTTTCCATAACTCAGATTTTTCTCTTAGAGAAATAAAGAAAAAGAAAAGAGGAGGCTTAATTCCCTCTTTCTCTTCTTGGGTTGAGCTCTTTTCCTTACAAAACAGCAGTTGCTGATAATCCTGGTTTTGCCATTGGTACCTCCCAATTTATTTGCAGAAGTAATCACTTCATTCTGCCTGGAAATGCAGGAGTCTGCCCTTTTTCCTCCATTTATTAAAACAAATAAATGAACAAACCACACAATTAAATAAGGTCAGAACTATTCTGTAAAAAATCACATCCTGAGATGAAATAAATTACTGTAACTTTATTGGCTTCAGTGGAGCTGTGGCAATTTACAGCAGCTGAATATTGCTTCAGCACTATGATTCAAGTTATCAAGAATGTGAAATGCTGCAATATTGATTCAGAAAAGTCTATTTGAATTTATTTTTCCAAATTAATCTGCTCCCAGATTCATTAAACATTGTAGCGAAATTGCTCTAGAATGCACATTAAGTGCAAAAATGTAGACTGGAGTCCAAACTCACCAAAGCATTTAGGCAATCCTGGGCATTTTTAGCCTCCTTTATGAGACCCTCATGGCACAGGATGGCATCAATTGCCTATTTGATAAATATCATCCATATGGATTTTGTTAATGAAGGCCCAGATATTACTGCTGTTATTTTTCTGTAATGGTAGCATTCCAGTAGCAGCCACAGGGAGTGTCCCCAACAGACCTGTGGACATACCCTGCCTTGAGATATCTCAATTTACAGTGTTGGGAGGGTTCATGGAAACTCTCCCTTCAGACTGAGCTTAGGCAGGGACCCTTTTGCCGTTCCTGTGTGCAGTGGCTGATTTCCTTCAGGTACCCAGTAAAAATGGTTCTTCAGATGGATCATGAAGGAGGAAATGATCTTGTCACTCAGTTTTTCTCCAGTCCACCCATAAAGCCAAGGTTGAAGACAGCATAAACGGCTGTCTTGAGATTACCATAAATTTGTCATTTACTCATTGTACTTTTCTCCAGTAATTGTGAAGTCTGGGAGCAATGCTGGCACCAGGATTTGCTCCTTTCTCTCCTAAATAGTTTCACAGTAGCAGCACCTGGTTTATGTGCAGCACAGACAGCCTGGGATAAAGGAGACACCCAGGAAGGCACATCCAGCAAGGCAGAAGGAACAGGACTCAATGTGGTGACACTGGGAACTCTAGGACATTTAAATTTGAAGAGTGTTAATGATAAAGGTGATAATTTTATGCTACCAACAGAGGTTTGGGGTTCCTGTGGACAGGGAGGAGCAGAAGGATAACTTGGGGCAAGGAGAGGCACAGCCAAGACCTGTGTTACTCAAACATTGAGGCAAGGAAGGCTTAGATGAGAATTTGGGATGGAATTCAAAGGTGGCATGCCTAAAATACCATGAAATAAATTACCCTGAAAGAAAATGGGAAAGCTTTCATGTAGCTGTAGTGCCAAAAGGCCCAAGATGAGGGAGGAGGATCTCATCATTTTGGATGTGACACAATTTCTCTCTCCCAGTGCTCCATTTAGGAAGTGCTACTCATATTTCATTTCTAAAGCTTGTCTTGGTTTCAAGTACCCAGCTGTAAATTTGCTGGGTGATAGCCCTTAGACATGTGCATATGTACATGTGGATGCAGGTTTTTATAGGAGTCCAGTTTTTAGCTGAGCCTCTAGAAAATACTGTAAACCAAGCTTCAGTTTATCAATAAAGTATGATTGTAAAATTGTAGGCCTGAAAGACATGAAAATTATAAGACTGTCAACAGTAAAAAGGAAAAATAGATTACAAAAACAGAAAAATAGAGAATATCTATCTAAAACAGAGAAATATTATGAAGACAGCATTAATTTCTCTTTACCCACATGTACTTTTGATTCCCATAAGGTCCTCAAGGATGTTTATATTAAATTTTTTTAGAATCTGGGTCTTGCCCATAAGGAGTCTGCATGTTTTAATACTATGTGTATCCTTGCTAGCCTTTTTTTTTTATTTATGGTATTTGCAAGTGGCACCATAAGCAAGTGAGAGAGGGGGACAGTGTTTCTCCACTCTCCATGTATTTATCTTGTGTGTTTGGCAACATTTGGAAGCAGACCAAAATGAATTTAAGTCAATACTCAGTTTTGTTTGTTCCCTTTATAGCCCATTTCTCCTCTTGGTTTGCGTGGGTATTTCCAACAGCAACAGAGAAGGGAAAATATTTCAAAGCAAGGCAAAATGTGGTTATATAACAGCAAACAAAGGCAGGAGGCTTCAAGGGGAAAATGTGACTCCTGAAAATAATTTTAAGAACTTATCTTTACACAGACTGCTACCCACAGTAATATAATTACAGAAGTATAAACCCCCCACACACATACCAATGCAGAGAGTAAATACAATTATATCTGTGCTTGTATGGGCATAGCTTGCTTTATTACAGACAGGAAAAAGATGTGATGGTACTAAATCTGTGCACCAAAAATCCATGCTATCATATTATTATTGTTGTTGCTATTATTAATAACAATAATAATGATATAGCAATAGAAATAATAATTAATCTCAGACATTAGCACTCCTCATACATGCATTCAAACTGCTACGAGCAGCAGATGTAGAGCAATGCTGTGTTCCCTCCACCCCCACACCCCCCTTATTTTAGGATTCTTTCTCTTCTGAGCTCTTAAATTGTCATAAGGTTGCAGGGTGGCCAGCCCAGCTACAGGAGAGAGATTTGGTTCTACTGATAAGCAGTTTATTAGTGGTTTAGCACCAAAGTGTGTGCTTGGCTTCTTTGTGGCAGCTGCTGGAGGTGAGCACTGCAGAGCTCCAGCAGCTGTCAACACAACCCACACAGCACTACAATAGTTAGGGGAAAAATTGCTGAAATTAAATAGAATATGTTGAGTTAAAAGCACTTTTCTAAGGCAGCCTTTGGAGGTGTGGATCTTCCTAATGGCTTGCTGTAACTATGGGAACAAGGGCTTTCCCCTCTCCCCCAGGTTTTGCCTTTGCTGTGCTCAGTGCAGTGCTGCTCCTTGAGCTGGTGGAGACAGCAGCATAAATACTTCTATTGCAATATGTGTGTAGCCACCTACAGAGAGTGAAAAGGCTGGTTTTCTTCTCTGTGGCAGGCACACTGTTAGATAACATAGTTAACTGACTGTAATTGATAATTTGCTCCACTCAGGTTTTTTGCCTTATTTGCTCTTCCTTTCTCTCCTTTAAGTACGGAGGATCTTAAACCTATCAGAGGTTTTGATGTCTCTTGAAAAAAAAACCAGCAAGGTTGAAAAGTGCATTTGGCAGTGCATTTAGTAATGTTATATCAGTGTGAATTCAAATAATCTAACTTGCTCCTTTAGCAGCTGATACCAGGAATACAAATTAGAAACTAAAATTGAACTATTGAAACTGGAAACCATCAAAACAAAAGAGCCTGGGTTTCAAACTGAGAAGAGCAGAGACTGGTTTTAATATGGTAAGAAATAAAAAAGAGGTGGCCAGAAGAAGAGTTTAATGAGCACATTTTCTTTCCTTTGGAGGGCTGGCAGCTCTGTAGAGTGTGGCTGAGGATGGTTGCAGGGACACAATGGGCACTCTCACCCTTCTTCCTTCTTTTTGTCATGATCAACACCCAGCTCACTGCTCTGCAGAGGGGAAGAGCACAGCAACTGCTGTGTCATGGAGCACTCTCCTGCTGGAGAAGGGGAAAATGCACACCAAATATCCCTGAGTGCTGCTGAGGAAGGGCTGTGCTGCCATTCATGTGAGTGTTGTAGCTGAAAGGAGACACTGCAGCCTTCATCTCTGCCCCAGGCACATCTCTTCCTACATCTGAGAGTGAAAGGAAGCCACAGGAGTGGATTTTTTCTTCCTCTTATTTCTTTGATTTAAACAATGTCATAGCTGAAGGAGAGCAAACCAGCTGATTCCTCTGAGTACTGCAATCATGCAAGGCTGCATTTTATGTGCAGTTTCCCCCAGCCAGACTCACTGTGCTCAAAGCTTTAGGGCTCTGTTTCCCTGCTCTTGTCTCTTGGCAGAGATGCACAACCAATTTCCCAGTTCACTCTCTGTACCTTCCAACTTGAAAAGGAATTATTTTCTACTAGCATTTTTGGTCTCAATTTTTCCTTCTATCTTCCATCTAATTTTACTTTGAATACTTTTTCACTGGGAAGTTGAATCAGATCAAATGAGCTTTGCATTTTGGTTTGAAGTTGATGAGTTCATTGTTATCCTGAAGCCTTCCCAGGACTTCTAAACTTGGGGTATGTGCAGAAAAACTTCTTTTGCTCCACATCCCTGTAGCTTCTTCATGAGTCTTGCACTTCTTGCCAGCTTGTCAGTGGCTGAGCTGTTGGAAGCAGCCTGTGGAGAGCAGTGGGGGAGGCAGTGGAGATGGGGTTTGGTGGCCAGAGCCAGTGCCATGAGACCCAGTGGGATGCTTCTTGTCTGACCTGAGAGATAATTCCTCTAAACAGTATCACCACAGTCAAAAGGAATTATAATTAATTCATACAGAGATAATAAAATTAGCATTCTTAGAAAAGAACTGGCTGCTGATGCACTTCCTAAAGAAGTCCAGTTCACAGGCTGTGTTGAGTTAATGCAGAGTCCCACCAGCAGATCTCATGTGTTATTGGCAGTTTAGCTTCTATTTAATAATCCCTGAAATAATGATGGGAGGACAAAGAAATAACTCAAACTGAAGTGTTTATTGCCCAGGTGAGCAGTAATAAGACACATAAGCAAAATAAATTTTAAGGCTAAATTTACTAATCTGTCATATGAATAAAGTGCAAGAGCATCTCTTTTGACCTCCCTGGTTGTCAGAGTCTTCCTGAAAGCCTTAAGAAGCTCTTGTGGATGAACTTGCTCTGAATAATAGAATAATTTAGGAGTTACACCTCTTTGTCCAGCCCCATTTCCTCCACGTATCCACCTGCTTTTCCATGAGGCCACACAACCAGCACCCCTCATTTCAGGTGGCTCAGGGCCTTTTTCAAGGCTCTGAAGTCAAACACCACAAAGCCACAGAGCATTAATGAGCAGCCTTAGCCCTGCATCCAGCCCACAGGAAAAGGATTTAAGATGCTTCTCCAGCTCCATGTCCTGGGAAGCTCAGGAGAAAGGGGGTTAACCCAGGAGATTCTGCTGCTTTCTGCAAACTGCAGACCACGAGTCCTTGTGTCTCAGTGCCCAGAAATCTCTCACCCAAGACAGCAGTGAACAACTCAGGAGAGGTTTGCACCCCACGCTTTTTCCTGCAGATTACACACAGTTTCCATAAATACCTCTGCATAAGAAGGCTGTGTTTCAGGCTCTCACACATCAGAGGGAATTTCAGACCCAGGCTGAGCAGGTGTGAAGTGCTGATAACTTCCACCTGCACCCTAACCTCCACTTGTCTCTGCTGTAACCCTGTCACAGCAAAGTACACTTGGGGACACGTGTCGTGATGCTGCTCCAAAGGTGCTCTGTGGAGGAAAAATGTCTGTTCCATTGTCTGCTGTGCATGACAGTCCATGGAGGTGCTTCTCCAGACAATGTTCTAAATGAGGAAATCAGTGGAGGGGTCCCCTTTCTCAGTTTAATTCGGTTTTTAATTCTTCACAAAGTTCCTGCTAAGGAATATTAGATACCACGATGGAGAGGAAATCACTGCAGTGTGCCACACAAAGTCAAACCTTTTTGTCTGACCTGAGAGATAATTCCTCTAAACAATATCACTACAGTCAAAAGGAATTATAATTAATTCATACAGAGAGAATGCAATTAGCATTCTTAGAAAAGAACTGGCTCTGACATACTACTGCCTTATGAAAAGATCTTTCCTTGGAGTGATGGAAATAAACTAAGAGGCCTGAAAATCCCTTTTTGTTAGTCTCAAGTGCAGGACAACCATATTTACCCCTTGCCAGGCAACCCTTTGGAAGCTCAATATTTGAAAAAGCTGTACATCAAATAAAACATAAAGACCTGACTATGACAGAAGTTGTGTCCTTCTGTGCTAATAGCTGAAGAACAAGCAATCCTCTCCATCTTCATGTTCATCTATGCAGCCAAGCTCAAATTGATTCTTAGACTGATTTATAGATATGATATCAAAAAATCTGGGAGGCTGTGCAGGGACACACTTATTTGTATCAACTACAATGTCATCAGCTGGGCATGTATTCTTTTTTCTTCAGCAATCATGCTGCTTGTTTAGCAGAGGGAGCCCTACCCAAATTCCTGGTAGGAATTGATTTCTCCCCTGAAATGTTTGAGCAGGAATTGTTTGGGGGAAGACAGGATGGCAAAGAACAAACTGGGAACACTTCTAGTAGGGAAGGGCATTAATTCACAAACCACCTCACTCTAATATTGATAGTCAACAGCAATAATAAACAATAAAAACAAAACTTAAAGAATATGAAACAAGGAAATTTTCTTACCATGCATTTCCATCAACCTATTAAGACAACAGAATGGTACAACTTTCTTGACCCAAAATTTCCATATGTGAGTTGTCAAATTTCTCAAAATGCTTTGACTAAAATCATTGTGGTTTTTTAAATTTTATTTTCATGGGAAATATTGAAATACTTGTTTAATATTGATCCAGCATTTTGCAGTGACATTTCATTTTGAAATTTACCCTTGAATAACACTCAAAAGGGTGGAAAAAAAAGTAAGGCAAAGAAACAAAATCAATTTTTCTGATTCAAAAACAAATATCTAGTTGGACTTGGAATAAAATAACCTTTTTTCTTGTTGTTGAGGCACAAAAACTGTAGATAAATTAAAACTCTATTTCCTTCCCCAGTTAAGCTCATGAAAACACAATTGTTGTTACAGATTTATTTGTGACATAATATATTAACCAGGCCTCAAAAGCTCAACTGACCTATTTGTTCCATAATTTACAAAACCTGCTTACTAGCAGTGATTTTGATGAGTGAATGACGTGGTTCTGTAGGAATGTAGCTGGAATTCTGCTGTCCACATGTTGTGGATAAGGGATTAATCCTCTTGTATTACTTCTCTATACAAACTGGCTGGGAAGGAGAAAAAAAAATTGTCTGAGTCTATTTGATGAGCTGGGGAAAAAAACCCTACTGGCATACTTGCAACATTATTTTAACTTAATTTGTCCACCAAACAGGAGGGATGAGTACAAGATATGAGGAGATATAAAACATGATAAAGAGCATCCTTGAAGTGTTCAAGGCCAGGCAGGGGGATAGAACCAGATGATCTTTAAGGTCACTTCCAACCCAAACTATTCTAGGATTCTATGGAAATCTTTCCTCATGTAGGACCTCAAAGAACTGACTTAGCCATATATTTTTTATTATTATTTATTATTATTATAATTATTATTATTATTTAACTATAATTCTTTTATTTTAATGCACTTGTTGATTTCTGATTTTGCCAAGTTGTACCCCGACAGGGTTGAGTTTCTACTCTGCCATGCTGCTCAGGGGAGCAGTAATTTTTATTTAATATATATATCTACACCAGTTTAATTTTTGGGCTCTGGAGTGTGTCTCCCTTTTTTGTTCTTCATCCTAGAGACAGCTCCAAGGTTTTAGACCCTAAATGTGCAGCACATAAAACTGAAATAAAACATGGGTATAGTGTGCAAGAAATTCCCTCTGCAAGCCAGGCCAGGTAGGATGGAAAGCCTCTCTTTAAGTAGACATTTCTGGCTGTTTGCACAGATTTTCAGATTTCCAGATTTTCCACTATCATCCAATATCAGCCTTCATTTAATCTTCCCCATGGTTTTTTTTAAAGGTGTTTTTTTACTCATGATTTAATCCCAGGAACTCCATCCCTGATCATTTGCCCAAAAGTCACGAGGAAGTACAGCTACACACATTATTAGGAAAAGTGGCACCCAAAGAGATGAAAGGAGATTAGAATTCTCTGTCAAATAAACTATTTCGTGAATAGCAAAAAACTGTGCACATATCAAACAGCATAAAATGGGGTTTGTACCAGAGTAACAGTTTGTAATTGGTTTTGCTGGGAAAAGCAGAGGAATCAATAAGCACTAAGGTTGCAGACTGGTTTTGCTGATTGATCTCACAATCTCGGGGACTTCTAAGCAACACAGTTACTACTGCTGGCCATTAAAAAAAGTTACACTTGTTCAAAAGAGCTACTAAATAGCTAAAACAATAGCATTATTTTAAAAGGTCTCCTAGCTCTGCCGTTTCAAATCAATTTTAATCGTTGGAGGTTGTGAGGAAACATTCAGGATATGATAATGCAGTTCAGCTTGGTGCTCCTCCACCCAAGAAACTATTTTAGGAGTCACTTGACTCAGACAGACTTTCACACAATGTTTTACATATTTAATGCCATGTCCTGTCTCCACCAGGACTTGGGGAGAAACTGCATTTCTAGGTCTTTTCTGTGGGTCTGTGTTTTCGTTAAATATGTTATAAACAGGCATAAATTGCCATGAAAATCTAAAATATTCTCTATTTGCAAGGAGAAGTTCATTATAAGGATAGGGGTATTTTTGTGCTACAGTCAGGTATCAGATCTTTCACCAGGTGTTGCTTTCACCGTGGTAAAGGTGGCCTTGGACTGTTCACTGTCTGACCACTGTATCACTGTGCCTGAGGGATGTGAGCATTTCCAGAGCATCTTTAGAAACCAGAGATCATTTGTGGCAAGGATTAAAACCTGGGATCTTCATTAAGTAACAAGTGTATGAATTGCAAAAAATCCTCCAGGGGGCATTTGAGTCTGGAGGAAGCTGAGGGAGAGGATGAAGAGTATGGGAGAAAAGACTTTTTCCAACTTTCTAGGGAAAAACCATTCTTTAGGGAGAATGCCAGAGGATCAGTTCCCACCTGACAGATGGGGAAACTGCCAGAGAGTTTTTCAGTTGCAGGATATTGACAGAGACTATCTCAAGCAAGGAAAAACAGTATAGATATATATGAAAAAATGAGTTTTCTCATTTAACTTTTACCTCTAGAGCAGTCCCTCATATACCTTGCTTAGTCTCTGAAGGTGGCTATACTGAATTATTTGCTCTTTATCATAAGGTCTAAGTAGCATCATGGATGAGTGGAGGAGAGGAGAGGAGAGGAGAGGAGAGGAGAGGAGAGGAGAGGAGAGGAGAGGAGAGGAGAGGAGGAGAGGAGAGGAGAGGAGAGGAGAGGAGAGGAGAGGAGAGGAGAGGAGAGGAGAGGAGAGGAGAGGAGAGGAGAGGAGAGGAGAGGAGAGGAGAGGAGAGGAGAGGAGAGGAGAGGAGAGGAGAGGAGGAGGAGAGGAGAGGAGGGAGAGGAGAGGAGAGGAGAGGAGAGGAGAGGAGAGGAGAGGAGAGGAGAGGAGAGGAGAGGAGAGGAGAGGAGAGGAGAGGAGAGGAGAGGAGAGGAGAGGAGAGGAGAGGAGAGGAGAGGAGAGGAGAGGAGACAATGTGAGCCCCAGTCTGACTGAGTCTGATCACCAAGTATCCTCATCTACCCATTTTCTGAGCTCACTGAGCATTTTGAATTTCCCTTCAAGTGTCAAACCCAGCTCTAGCCAGGTGAGCTGAGCTCCTGCTCCTCTGCACAGCTGGAGATCTGATAAAGGAGCTGGCTGGCTGAGCCCTGAGTATCCTTTGGACATTCCCAGCACCCAGCTCTGACTGTTACAACAGGGCAGTGGGACAGCAAAGTGAGCAGGCAGGTTTCTGAGCTCACTCTTAGCTGTAGGCAAAGACACCTCTGAGCAGGAGAAATGAAGATCTGGTGCATGTATTCAGTTGGCAAACTGAAGAAACACCCACCAGTATTCAATTCTGAATGGATTATCCAGACATTTCCTTGGATAGTAACACAGGTTTGGAAACCAAGCATAGTTAACCATATGGATTAACTAAGAGAGTGTATATTGCACTGTAAATTCTTTCTGTGTATGCTTTAACCTGGCCTAAATAATCACAAAGATACATAATCTCCTTGAAACTTCAGACTAAGCAGGATTAAGTCCTTGTGAGGTGAAGAACAGCAAAATCATTCCTAGTGCTGCTCAGTGATTGCACTTTAGGAAATATTTGTCACCATGGCATTTTTTGCCATTTGAGGCTCTTGCACAGAAGTGAAATCTGAGGGGTGCTTGTTCCACATGCCTCAAGAACCATCTTCTGAGAGCAGCTTTCCATGAGAGGCACGTAGCAGTCACAATTGTCAGGCAGATGGGGCTCAGCTAAAAGGCATCCAAAGGCCACCAAACCTGCTGGGCCCCTTGAAGCTAAAAAGAGGCATTTGGGAGACACAATGAGGCATTTCCATATTTTCTGTTGCTCTGTATTGTGTTCTCCACTGTGCAGCCATTTAGACAAGTTGTTTTTTTTAAAGGGTCCTTCCATTCCTCCTGCTGATGCCACATTTAAAGCCATGAACTCCCTGCAATAAGAGGTAAGGGATGGAAGGCTGTGTGAAAGTAATTAGATATTCAGAGTGTTCTTTCTAAAGCTGATCAAAATCAGAATTTCTTCTTAATTGTTTTCAGCTATTTTTAAATGAATAGAATGCTCACTGAAAACACTTCTGATTAGGAGAGAATAAAAATCTGAGGTATGTAAACACTCCAGAAAAATATCAATAATTTCATTTTTAGAATGGGGGTGGTGGCAGTCATTACAGAACTATGCATTTATCATATCAGTCTTTAAAGAGAAAAATTACCATATTTCTCCATAGTGTTGATTAATATTTATTTCTTTAGAGCGCTCTTAATTCGAGCAACCAATTAAAAAGAGTTTTCTTCTGCCTGGTCATAATTGAATTTAATCTGACTTTAACAGTATTGATAGAAGAAATTTCTGTTGATAAGTCCTGTTCAAAACCACAGAAGCATAGAATGGCTTGGGTTGGAAGGAGGCTTCAGGATCATATCATTCCAACCCCCTGCATGGGCAAGAACAATTTCCACTAGACCAGGTTGCTCAGAGCCACATCCAACCTGGCCTTGAGCACTTCCAGGGATGCTCTGGACCAGGAGAAAACTCAACAGGAGTGGCAGTGGTCAGATGCAAACAGATGGGCCAGGAAGAAATGGCAATGAAACACTAATAAAGAGTGCAGCTCCAATGTTGTTCTGTTTTGCAGGTGCCCACAGCCAAGGAGAATTCCAACCACATATGAAATTGCTGGGAACTTCTCCCAGGGGAAGTAGACAATACAGAAACAAGCTGTCAGGAGGACAACAAAACCTGGCACAGCAGTGTAGCTGGCATGTAAATTTGACTCTGTGACTCCAAATGAGGGCTGGTCCTTGGAGGCAGGACTGTAAAAGTTATAACAACTGCACTAAGCTTAAGGCAACAGCTGGAACCCAGCTTGAATTTTAGATGGTTATAAAGAAGGACAAGCTATGGGCAGTGTGATCAGGAATAAATAGCAGTGGGTGAAGCCCCCTCTTTGCAAAGAGATTTATTCATGCTTTGAAAAGATATTCAAACCCCAAGCAGAAGGCAGCTGAGCACAGATAAAGGGTCAGAAGGGTGCTGGAGCTCTCCACTGAAATTACATAAACTGAGCACGAAAGAAGATCACAAGAGGAAGGGCCAGAGCCAAATTTACATTTTGTCAATAAGGATAAACTGGAGCAGATAGATCAAAGGACAGGGATAGGGAGCATCAATGTGGCAGGAGAGCAGAAGAGGAGCCACAGTTTTTTAGAAAATAATGAAGAGGAGAGCATCAGACCACAACTCTTAGTACCAAGGAGGCGAATGGGACGGAAGATAAGGACTAATGCAGAGAAAACTTTAGGCAAAATTATATGAGTCCCTAAGGAAGAGAAGTCAACAAACCACTGAGACATTTAGTTTGGGTCTACAATTTTCAGATGTGACATGGACAGCAAAGGACAGGCAAGAAGAGGCAAGGTGCCAAGAGCAGTGTCAGTCAGAGGGAGGATGCAGTGACACACTGTAGAGGAAGAGGAGACCTGCAGGGGATGGACTGGAACCAGGCCAAAGGTGGGAGAAATGGGCAAAGCCACTAAAAAGGTGTGGATAGGAACCATGGCTTATCTGGTGGAAGAAGGTGAGAGTTTGGAAGGTTAAATGAACAGAAAGATCTCATGAGAATCTCCAGGTGTGTGAATTGCAAGGACATGAAGAGAGTGCAAATGGAAGCACTGGGGGGACACAAGGGAGAGGAAGGAGGAGGGAGAAGGATTCCATTAAACAAAGCAGAGAATAATGAAAGCTGGAGTTAGATAACATTGCAAACACAAAACCAAGATCCCCAGTGCCTACAAATGGCATCTTCTCTTTGTTTCAGGAGAGGTGAAGGGGACAGCACTGTTTTGACTTAGATCTCCCTTGTTTTGCCTGCAGCTGCTGTTTTCCTGCATGCAGTGCAGCACTTATTTCAGAGAGGTGAAAATATCCTTAAGAATGGCCATTATCTACATTACACAGGTGGTTCTGCTCCTCCACCAGGCATTTTGTAAACAGCAGCTTCCTGGCTAAAATGAAACTTCTTTTTTTTTCCTTGGCAAAAATATTAACACCAAATGCCTTTTCCTATTTTTCATTCAAGGCAATGGGAAAAAGAAAACTTCAGAAGTATTCATATGAATATTTAAAAGTAGGGATAATAAACAGTCTAGATATGCTGCAATTCCATCTCGTTCCCACTGGCAAAATGATGCCAATACATCTCTCCAAAGAGCTGTTGCACTGGCATTTATTGGTCCTTGTCAGCTGCTGATTGGAGGGGGAAGGAGGTAATGTTTGAGAAACCAGCATAGTGGAGGGATCCCATTTCGTGCTTTGGGATTTGGGCTTGCTCACAGCATTACCCACCTCCACCAATCCATTTCTCCTTGCACACAGAGGTTCAGAGCTGAATCAGACTCGTCTGTGCCTTCCCCTCCCTGTTCTCCCACTGCTGAAGGTGAGAAGTGTGAGCAGAGTGATTAAAGGGATTCCAATTCCATGCATCAGCAATTCCTCGAGAGGCCCTTGGCTTTATTTGCTCTTATCTGTGAGCCATTTAACCATTTTCTGACAGAAACAATACCATGCTTAATTCTTACCCTGGAGTGAAAGTGTATTTGGGATTGTGAAGACAATATTCAGGTTTTAAAAGTACCCATACTATTCCCAGTGTTTTAGTTTGGGATGAGTAATTGTTGTTTTGCTTTGGTTTTCTTTGGTTTTTTGGTTTTTTGTTGGGTTTTTTTTTCTGTTTTGTTTTGTTTTGTTTTGGGGTTGGTCAGTTGGTTGGTTTGTTTGTTTGTTTGGGGTTTTTAGTGGGGTTATTTTGGTGGGGCTTTTTTTTGGTGGGGTTTTTTGGCATTTTTTTGTACTTTGTCTTGTGTCTTTTTTGTTGATTTTGTTGTTGTTGTTGTTGTTGTTGATTTTGTTTGTTTGGGTTTTGTTTTTTTTTTGTTTGATTTTTTTTTTTTTTTTTTCTGTATTTTTTTTTTTTCCTGGAAGGCCAAAAGTCACTGCTCAGCTCTTCCCACTGCTATCTTCTTTCTTGTGCCTTCCTGCTCTGACAGCTGACAAACGATACCTCCTGTACTGAACCCCTCCTATCCCTTACCCGTATCCTGTAGCACATCCGATGGGATAAAGATAAGGAAAGCTTTCCGGTTTTGGTGCAGAAAATGAGGTTGGCCAGGAGCAGCAGGAACAGCTCACAGTCACCTGCATTAATACACAGTAGCCTGAACTCGTGTGTTATGATGTCCAGTTTGTCCTCTGAGAGGGCAATAAGATCCAGAGCTCAGCTGTGGAAAGCCTGAAAAGAGTTGGATGCAGGGAATTCTGTGGATGCAGGGAATTCTGTGGATGTAGGGAATTCTGTGAATGCCAGAGAGCTGGAACAGCCCTGCCCCCAGGCATTTGTGATGCCATCCCTGGGAGTTCTCGGGCTGGGAGGGAAAACTTTGATGATGGAGTGGAACAGATAGGATATGCTCTGCAGATAGGGAATGCTCTGCAGCAAGGGGCAGAACAAAACTGTCCCCACCTGCTGCAGTCAGTGAGACAGGGGCCTCTGAATTCTTCAGAGAGAAATCAGAGTGCAGGGATTGAATTAAAGCCTTGGATGGGTTGAAGTGTATTAAGCCACTCACACATAAAGTAGATGTTTAAGTAGAAGTAAGTTAGTAAGTTTTAGGGTGAGCTCTAATGCTTTTAGTAAGTAAAATGCCAAAGCTGCAGTGTGATTTCTAGTGAAGGTTGGAAAACATGCTGATGTTTTCAGTAGAGACTCCAAGACCATATCTGTAGACAGCACTTAGACATAATAGAGCTATAGTAAGAATATTGCTTACATTTTTTAGATAGAATAAGATAGGTTGTATGCATAGACTATACATAACCTAGTGTGTTAAAAAACTAGAATTCTGATAGGTTAAGGAGTGGTGGTCTGAGTTTGTGCCATAGCTTGTTGGGAAAATCCTATATAAGAGTTTGTACTGGGGAGAGTTGGTGCTTTTAGCCTTTTGCTTTTGCCAGGGCTTTTTAGCCATTTCCCATTTGCTTATTGCCACTGCCTCTTGCCATTTGCTTCCTCCTCCTCACTGGGGTGACTGCAGAGGGACCAATAACATAGGATCAGGTGCTCTGCAAGGCAAAACAAATTTACCTGGCTTTGGTCATTGTGATGGAGAACTGGGCAGCTGCAGGGGAATTATGCTTCACAATGGTTTAATAGGATGTAGGCAAGGCAGGTTTCAAATTGCCATAGGAAATGAGAAAACTCAAGAAAATGAAAAGGTTTTAGTGAAATATTTCACTTTGACCAGAAATCACTTGCCAAGTTTTGCCATTAATGAATAGCTTTGTGTTAACTAAAAGCTGTGGTTTTATTTGAAATAAAAATTGCTGAAGTCTGGCTGTGACGTGTTTTCTGCTACTAAATATTTCTAAATCAGTAGATATAGCAAGTCCAAACTCATATATAACCAACAAAAAAACCCTGATTTGCTTGGCATCACTGAAAGGCAGTTATGGGGAGAAAACCACCTACTAATGATAGAAGGTTCTTTCAGAATATTCTGTCTTGATGTTATCTCTTCTTTAACCTATTCAGTATTACCACATAAATTCCCTCTCTGATTTAAACAATGCTGTCAGTAAATATTCCAGAGTTAAAAGTAGAAAACCTGAAAAATTTATTCATAACCTTAGCCTCATTTTTTATTTGCAAAGTACTGGCAAATGCATTTAGTATTCACAAATGTGGTTATTGCCAAGAACTTTTCAATTAATCCTTCAGTGTGCATAGCAAGTATTCACAGGATTTAAATTTTGAGCTTTTGTTATGTCATTTTCTTCATTCGGATAAGTCTCTGACTTCTTAACCCATGCAGCACTTTCCCTTGCACAAGAATTTATGACACCATTTCCTTGTGTGAGCTGGTGAAGGAAGATTCAGAGATGTGAAATTATCAGCCAACACTGATCAGCACCAAATCAGCACTCTTGTAAACAGCACTTCTGACAGATTTGGCTACAGCAGCTCTTACCAGCTTCAGTGAGATTTTTGTGATACAGGTGATGGTGATCTGGCTCTTTTGTGTAATATCTTCGAGGTGTTAACAGTGCCTTTCTGGCAGAGATTATTAAAAGGATTTCAGCATAACTAGTTACAGGATTACCTCCAAGTAAGACATGAAAAGACTAAATTTATCATGTGTCTAATCCCTTTATCAAGAACAGCAATGATAAGACAAGGAATAAAGGGTTCAAACTAAAAGAGGGAAAATTTAGGTTAGATAATAGGAAAAAAACTTTTACTGTGAGGGAGGTGAGACACTGGCACAGGCTGCCCAGAAAAGCTGTGGATGCCCCATCCCTGGAAAAAAAAAAAAGCAGCAAGAACACAAAAACTCCTTTGCCACAGCTTTCCTCAGGCCATTGAAAGCATTTTAATTTGTCCAGATTTTTTTTTACCCTCTTTTCCTTTCTGTGCAATTTTATATTGCCATTCATTCTTCGATGTCTTTCCCCTTTTACATAAATGATTTGCCCTGACACCAATATACCATGGAGTAAATGAATCACTGCAGCAGCCATTATGAAAATATAAATCACTGGTTATCTGTTCCTGCATGTGTAGGCAGACAATATATTCAGTAATAAACCATGTGCTGAAATGGGGAGATTTATCTGCTGTGTAATCTTTGGGAAAATGCTTGCACCTAATATGGATCTGTGGAACTGTGATCTCACCCAGTATGAGGTGGGTGTGGAGGGGCAGGATTGGCTTCTGTTCTGATAAAAGAAAAAATGTAGCCAAAAATGCATCCATACCAGAGTGAAAAACAAAAAAAAAATATTCCACAGAGGATTAAAAGGAATTCCCAAATCAAGAGAAAGATAAAGCCATATTGGACAGGATGTGGAAGAAATCCCTTAGGAACAAACAGCATCCCATACAGTCTCCAAATACCCAAGAAGAACCAGGAGCAATAAGCAGAAATAGTTAAAAAAAAATGTATTATGTCTTGAATTGCCCCTCTGACTGCATTTCCAGCAATGAAGACAATCCCCAGAAGCAATGAAATGAACAGATGTGAACAAGAATAATTCCCAAAAGATAGCCTATTAAAATATTCCTCCAGGACTTTTTAGCACATTATCTCCCAGAGTAAGCCAGTAGTTGGGGAAATCCTCCAACCTATTTGTCAGAGTGAATCATCAGCTGGGTTTGATGTTAATTGTGGAGGAGGTAAAGTTCCCAAACCTTTCCCCACCTACCCAGCCATAGAGAGGAGGACAAGTTCTAAAAACAACAACAAAAAAAAAACAAGCACAGAGGAAGCAGCTGTTTGCAATTGCTCCATCAACAGTGCAAGGGTAAAATGGGCAGGGTCTAAACTCACCTGGCACTCCTTTAATCTGATTGCTCATCTGATGTGTTGGCAGATGGAGGGAGGTGCTGACCTGAGCCACTGCATGGAAACCCTTCCCTCATTTTCAGTGTCTCATTTACAACCTGCCAGAGAGCAGTGCTGGGAGGGTGCTCAGCCCTTGGCAAGCTCAGGCAGGAAGTGAAGATATGAATCCCTGAAACACCATCCCAATGCCATGGAATGTGCCCCTGCAAGTCCCATCAAAATCAGCTGGAAAACTCTGCCTGTGTATGAGAAGCTTTGCTGCTCCACTCTTGGAGAGAACAGCTGGTGGTGGCACCTGATATTGACAAGATGGAAACATCTGGGGAATTTGGGAATACCCTTAATCTTTTTGCAATGGCTGGACACAAATAAACAGGTAAATAAGTATATGATGAGTGACAACATCACCTTACCCCCATGAAAACCTGATTTTATTTAACTGTAGAAAATACCCAGTTGAAGGAGTTTTCTGAATCAAAAGGTGAGTGACCAAAAATCATGTGTATGCTCATCAGGTAAAAAGAAAGCTTCTGGAATATTTAATTCTTTCTTTCTTTTATTATTACATTTAATAAGGAATATTTTTTAGAAATATATTCTTTTGTTTTTCACATTTTAAGCTGCTGAAAGTGAATACAAAAGGCATCTTTTAATGGTAGGAGAATAGACAGTTTTAAACTTCCACCTCCTCTGTAGCACTTTGATTTCTGACAAGACAAAAATTGTGTGAATAAAGGGGGGGAAGCCTTAACACCACATATTTTCTGTTCTACAACACAGGAACAAAGAAGAGGGGTTTTTGAGAAGAAATTTCTGGAACATCTGAGGAGGAAAATGGTTTTGTCATTGAAGTACCTGTTCCTATTTAGGCATCAGATCTACATCTTCTTTGTCTTTTGATTTTCCAAACTGAGGGATAAAATGGAACTGAGAAATTTCTATCTCCTGCAGCACGTTTGAGATAACAGAAATCACAGCTTCAAAAAAGAAGACAAATGAAAGCAGAACTGATCCATGCCAGTTCCTTAAGTATTTCTGGATTATCAGGAGGTTAAACCCTGGCAGCACTTTGTAGATAATCCCATGTGGGTCCTCTGGCAGCAATTATGACTCCCTGAGGCTTCTCCAGTGTTAACATTTACCAGTTGCCTCTCCATTTGGGGAAGTGAAGTGGCACAGAGAAAGCTTTGGCAACGGTCAGTGAGGTGCTTAGGGTCATTAACAACTAAAATACCTCAATAATATTTATTTCAAAAGGAGGTTGAAGTTGGATTATAGTTCCTAAGTCCTTCAAAGTGCCAACAACAAAAGAACAATACAAAGAATACTCTGTTATCACATTACAGCCCTAGGGGCTTTCTGACCCTTCTGCTGGAGAAAAGGAGAAAGGATGCAAAATCTTCCCTTTAAACAGTTTGTGTTGTGCTGAGATTCCATACAGCAAATAACAAGGCACACATAATAATCATTTATGGCTATAATTCTGCAAACCAGCCCTGTTTCTCTTCTAGGTAACATTATGCCCATCCTTCAATTCTAGGTTTTGCTTATGTAATTTTATCACAAAAACAAGTGTGATCCCAAGCATCACTGGAGTTTCATTTAAGGGGGTTTTGGTCCATGGGAAGTTTCTCCACTACATCTAATCAGGAATACTCTTTATCAGGAAGGCATTTGCCTTTTATAGGTGGGAAGATATACTAAATGACATCTGTTAGAAAACACTGAAACGTGTTTTATCATGACTGATTGCTTAATCAAAGGTATTCTGTAAAAAAAAAAAAAAAGACAGATCTCTAAATGTTCCAAGAAGAAACACTTGAGTGAATACTAGTGGATGATTTATATTAGTTAGCCCATAACAACAAGCATTTCTCCTGCTCCTGTGAGCACAGTTTCACATCCAATTTATATTGCAGTCAGGTAATGTGACTTGCCATCTGCCCACACAGGACAGACAAACATTTGTTTTCAAGCAGCTGTGCTGGTGGTAAGGTCACCACCCCAGCTCCTGTCCCACTTTTTGTTACCTGTTAGCAAAAACCAGACTGCTTTTCTGATTGCTCCCTAAGCAATTGAGTTAAAATGACCTCTGTGAACAAACACCTGCCACTGGATTTCTTTGAGCTGGCCCTTGTGTTTGGACTGAAGGGAGCTGGGGAGGGTAGAGTGAGTGCCTGTGGTGGCAGGCACAGAGCAACACCAAGAAACTGAGGCAGCACCCTTGGCCAGCAGGGCAAAGCAGGGCAGAGTGCCTGTCCTCAGCCAAAGACAAAAACTGCTCAGAAATGTCATCATGTCAAAGCACAACACTGTGCTACAGAAAAGCAATTGTTTCTCATTTCAGAATGCTGTCACTGAGGCAAACGCAGGAGTGAAACGTGCATTTCCAGATATTACTGAAATTTGTTATTTATTACAAGATGTGTTTGCTGGCACTTTTTTCTCATTTCCCTTCCTCTTTGAGGAAAAAAAACACATCAAGACTTTATCTTTTGACAAAGATTTATCAACTGACAAATTAAAGTAGTTTAAGTGTCAACTTACAAGTGGAGGAAATCTCTAAGTTCTACCTGTGACTACACAGAGGTCATAAGTCCTGCAGAACATATTTCTTATTTGCATTTTAAATCAAAAGGCTGGACTTCTGCTGTCATTTTATTCCACAAAGTGACAAGGGAATGCTGTACTTTTTTTGTATGTAGATTTTTTGAAGTCAGTTCTTTTCAAAACAGACATTCAGAGAATGATACTACAGATGTCCTTGCCTGCATTAAAGGAAACTGGCTTAATTTATGAGTCTTCAACTAATATTCCCCAGCCCTAAGACCTTGCTGCACTTTGAAATGGCATTAGACTGGCTGGTTGTCAGCTGTAAGATGGGGCGATTCATTCCATCCTGAAAGAGTTCACAATGCACGTGGCCTTTTCACCAAAGTAACACAACGGCTCTTGTGTTGATCCTGTTACAGGTAATAAACATCCAGTTTGGTCAGAGGATCTTCAGCCTCAGTTACAGCTCCAGGACCAATCTGGAGAAGTTTTACCTTATTTTGTTGTCCCAGCCTTCTCTTTGTGCCCCCAGCACCTCCCAGATGCATCTTGCAAAGGTTTGACCTCAAACACTGTGCATGGCTTGAAGACATCTGCTAGACTGGTCCCACTATTCTGAAAATGCATTCTTTCTTCCATAATAATAAAGAATCTGTACTATTTTGATACTTCAGGGTGGTTTTACACTAAATATGCAACTATTCTACAGTTGTACACATGCAAGCTCCTTTTCAACTTATGGGCCTCTTTACATGCTGTGTGGGGGAGAAAGGATGTCAGGCAACTCTATCTAAGCCTTGGGTCTTTGATAGATGCAATGTGCAGACAGAGGGGGAACAATGAAGCCACTGCTATTAACTGGAATTAAATTTCTGAGTGGAAAAGATGTTATCAAAATCATACCTATGATAGCACATCAAATATATTAGTCTATGCTTAAATATTTCATTAATTAACTGTAAATATTTGAGTAATTATTGTCCCTTGCTGCCATGAAGTTTTCCATTCTACACAGAAGCAATAGTGTCTGTCTAGAATGAACCACCTCTGCTCTGAAGCATTTAGATAAAATCTGAAGAGCTGCTGTCCTCTGTCCTTAATAAACATAGAGCAATTTATGGAATTTGTGATCCATTTTATATCTGTATTCATGCAGGTATTCAGATCTACTAATTTCTAATCCCCAACCAGAGAAAGAATTATTTCAAAGTCTTTCTCCCAGCCCTTATTTTAAAGGCAGTTTAAAATTATGGAAATGGAACTTCTCCTCATGGGAGAGGAAGCCTAACATCCTTGCCTGTTGTTCTTCTAAACCTGATATAATTAAGTCCCAGGAAAGTTTGATCCACCAGCAGAGAGTTTGATTTTAATGAATAATGCTTTATTTTTAAAGAGTGATGTGTGTGTGCAAGAGAGATCTTGGCTTTATGAAATGTGGCCTTGGAGAGCAGAACCCACTTGAACCACAAGCTCACCACAGGCTTTGGCTGGATGAGGCTTTGGTACAGCAAGGGTGACCTGTGGAAACATTCCCTTTGTGCTTCTCCAGCTCTTTTCCCCTTCTCAGCAATAAATACTGTGACAGACAGACACCACAGTGCTCAGAGCCAGCAGAGCTCGTGGAGCAGTTACACAATCTGCTCGAGGCAGAGCCAGCAGTCTGCCACAACCATGACCTTAAATAGCTTTTCTTTCTATGCCAATTCAAGCCATGGTCTGACTGTACAGCAAACCTGGCTTAGAGCTGCTAGCACAGGAGCAGGAATGCTGTGTCCACATAACACCAAGCATTGATCCAATATAAACCTACTCTGCCAGCTCAAATCTGCTGAAATAATATCAAGAGGTTATGTTCATACAGGCAGGCTTTATTCCATACCATGTATTCACACCACTCTGTGCTCCTGAACATCTCATCAGTCCTGCCAGAGCCAGCAGTAAACCAGCACAGACCCTGTCTCCTCTCCTCTCCTCTCCTCTCCTCTCCTCTCCTCTCCTCCTCTCCTCTCCTCTCCTCTCCTCTCCTCTCCTCTCCTCTCCTCTCCTCTCCTCTCCTCTCCTCATCCTCTCCTCTCCTCTCCTCTCCTCTCCTCATCCTCTCCTCTCCTCTCTCCTCTCCTCTCCTCTCCTCTCCTCTCCTCTCCTCTCCTCTCCTCTCCTCTCCTCTCCCTCTCCTCTCCTCTCCTCTCCTCTCCTCTCCTCTCCCTCTCCCTCTCCCTCTCCCTCTCCCTCTCCCTCTCCCTCTCCCCTCTCCCTCTCCCCTCTCCTCTCTTCTCCCTCTCCTCTCCTCCTCAATTTTGTTCTGTCTCCCTGTATTTATTTAATTAACACAAGCTCCTCTTTCCTCACTAGATGGTCTAGGATTGCTGTATCCCTGGCCACCTCTCACACTGCCTGAAGGGCATCCATGAGAAAGAAGATAAATTAAATCAAATATTTCTGATCATTTTCACTTGGACTAAAGCACAGACCTGAGCATCACTGGATGGTATAGTAACTGGAGGGCATTTACTAATAGTTAAAGATTTATCACTTACATAAGGTTTTTGACTGCTACACATAAATGACAGTAACCACGAGCACATAGTTCAGTGCTTTCATTTTAGAGACAAAATGGTCTTATACCCAGAATAACATTAGCATAATTTCCTGAAGGAATAAACCCACTAACACTAATTAAAGGAAAAAAGGTCAAACCCTAAACAAATCATAAGATATGCATAGTTCTTCAGATGCAACTCTTTGTACAACAAAAAACCCCTTGAGCACTAATATGGACACATAACTCTGCACTTAAAGCTTTGTGTTCCTGATGAATTATTTAATCAGAGAGAAAATACAGAACTGAGCAGAGTTCAGCAGATTTCCTTGTATTCTTCAAGGGTTCTGCAGTTCTCCTCTTTGGTGGCATTGGTATTTTCCTCTCTCCAGCTGCCACTGCCCTTTCTGGCTCACTCCCCATTAGAGGAAACACGTCTCAAACATGATTGAGAACAAAAGTCTCTCTGCACATGTTGGAATGAGAAGTTCAGTAGTGGTTTAGGAAGATACAGTCATGTCCCTTCTCATCACACTGATAAGTATCCCACTCCTAAATCCAGATTTATAATACTGATTTTCATCCTTGGTTTCAGAAGAAAAAGCAGAGCAAATTCAGTCATAGCACTCAGGAAACATTCACCACCATCAAAATACTAAAAACCTCTTTTGATTACAGACTTGTGTCCAGTTGCATCAATACTTCTCCATACAGACCATTCCCCTGAATAAATATTAACTTTTCTGCTCAAGCATCAACCAGTTATTCACATAAGCCTCATTTCTAACATAATGACACTGGCAAGGAATAGATAACACACAAACCAAGTATTTTCAAATCTACCCTGGCAAACACTTTGTGTCCTTTATGGGATGATTTGCTGTGGTGTGTTGCATTACTGTAGCACCATTACTTGTTATATTACTGTGTCTGGAACAGGCTGTCAGCAGCAGATGGACTATTACTGATATGCAAGTAGGTGAGATACAGTGGCTGCACAAATTAAATCATTGTTTGCAGATCTCTGTGCTGGTTTCTCCTCAGTAGAGGGCCATAACAAAGTGAAAGGAATTCCTCAATGTTAAATCACGGCTGATTTTTTATAATGCAATATAAAAAGTAATGCAAACAAAAATGACTGGTGAATCAAGGTTGTGAAAGCCATTTCTATGCATCGTTAGTGTAGGTATTTACAATAAGATAAAAGATGCACAGGGATTTACCCGTGAGACTCCCATAGGGGAGGCATATGTGGAATAAATCTGTGCACATCTTTCTGCAAATTTACTTAAGTTTTTAAGTGTTTGAGTAACTATAGGGCTTAAATTTACATGTAGAGCTTTAATGGCTAGTTTTGGCAGATTTTAATGCTTTAAATTAGACAGGAATGTATTCTTTGTCTCAAATGTGGGGCCTAAATAGCATCTCTCAGTGCAGCTGGCTTATTAACAAAATGATGCAAAACAAAGCCAATTATGAGCCTTTTTCTTGCCTAACATCAGTTGCAATGGGGTCCTCTGGTCATATCCAGTCTGCAATGAGGAGGAGGTGGGATCAGGCTGTGGACAAAGAGCATCCTCACAGATGGTGAGCGAGGCAGCAGCACATGGACAGGCTGTGCCTCCTGTGCTTGCTAAGATGAGGATCCATCCAGAGCACACCAGCAGCCCCTGCAGAATTCAGCCACCTACAGGGATAGGACAGTGGCTCAGTGGTCCAGCTCAAGACTAATATTTTTTTTAATAGATTTTTTTTTTTTTTAAGTTTATAAAATGTTATCATGAATGCTCACACACATATACACATATACACATATACACATATACACATATACACATATACACATATACACATATACACTGGGGAAAGATGCTGGCTCATAGAGGTGTCAGCAAGTTCCTGCTTTGTGTATTCAAGACTAATTCCTGAGTGAGTTTCATAGAGGCTATACTTTGGTGGCAACTCAGCTTGGCTTGCCATCTGCCCATCTCTCTGCATCACTTGTGAATCCCAAGGTGTACACAGAGAAAAATGGGGGGAGGTTACCAGAGGATGATGGATTGCAGGGATGGACACCTCTGCAGCAGCACAGGCACAGACACACCTGTGCAGCCTGAGAATCCCTGCATGGCAGAAAGATGTGGAGCTGGCTCATCCCCAAAAATGCCTCACTCTTATCTGGGTGTGAGCACCACGTTGTGCTGATGCAGGTGGCAGGTGTAGCTGGGAGAAGACCATCTCCCTCTCTTTTATCTCAGTCAAGAAACAGCCCAGCCATGAAATGAAGCTGTGCATGCCTGATAGCCCAGGGGAAGGATGCACCCTGGGAGGCCAGCACAGCCAGCAGCAGTGGCCTTGAATCCTGGCTGGATTCAATCTGGGGTGGAGAACCCAGAAAAATGCACAGGCACATGTGGAGCAATGACTCACGAGTAATTTGCTTATTGGGCAGGGATGATCTGCAGGTCCTCTGCCTCCCACTCTGGTCCCTAAGTGAGTCAGACAGCTGAGTGTATCAGCCTCCTGCAAGCTGCATCACGGGGGAGTGATGACAGGCACCGTCACGATAGTTGAATCCTTCTCAGAGCCATGGTAACAACGCTCCTAATTAAGGGACGCAAAAAATGAGCAGTCCCTCCTTCCCACTCTTTCCTATGCATACACACACACTCAGAGAAAGCCCAGAAATGGATGATGCAGCACTTCTCCTGGCCTGAAGGATACACCAGCTCCAGGGAGGGAGGATGTGCCTGTGGGCAGCTCATGTGTGATTCTCCCTGCCCCAGTGCTTGTGGGGTTTCAGGGGCTATGGCAGCAGGACTGCATTTCCACAGGACACATCAGACCCAGTTTTGGCAACAAGGGTGCACCAAACTGTAAAATTCAGCATCCTTGCCCTTCAAATTTCCTGTTGCTTCACCTGTGAGGTGTTCAATGTGTGTCTAGAAGTGACTCTGGGTGTCATCACTGTAGGGCTGAGATTTTTTTTTAACTTCCAGACAAGGAGAATCACTTCTTTCCCAATGAAAGCGAACCAGGCTCATTTTTTTTTATTATGCCTCCAGAACAGAAACCTTAGGCTAATCAGATCCTGCAGAGGATTTTAAAGTATTTTTTCTCTCCTTCCCAGTTAACATTCTTTAGGGTTGTTTCCACCATGATGCAGCTGGGCTCTGCCTTTGCTGAAAAATGCTGCACCAAATGACACCACACACAGACTTCTTCCTCCACTCCATGAACTGAGACTTTCTCAGGTGCTGAAATATCTGTACCTTCATACAAAGACCTCACAAGCCTTCTGTATTTCAGTCCCACATAATAATCATACAAATACAAGCCTCTCTAACTTTACACTCTGAATTCAGGTTATGCCTTTCTTTTAGACTTTTCCCACACAGCTAATTCCCCTTTCCCATTTTGAGCATCCTCACATGCACCTTGTCCCTTCCTAGGGTGAATAATTAGTTTCACCAGCAGGCTTCTGCCTGTTTATGCCATACATCCCATTTGAAGTTAATTAGCTGTATTAAAGTTTTCAAGCTAAAAATAAAACATCCCCAAAGATGCTATCTATGCCCTTAAAAACACTATTTGTGCTGGCATGCACAAATTCTCCCTTTTTTATCAAGAGTAGCCACCGGGCTCATTTCCTGTCTCAGAGCTCTCTCCTTCCCCTGGATTTGCATTCCTGCAGGAGCCCAGGCTCCCCTCAGTCAGCACTGAACACCCACTCAACTTTCTTCTTCCAATGAAGTAAGGAAGTGGTTTCCTGGGGCAGAATGTAACTTAATGCTGTAGAGTCAGTTTTGCAGTAAAAGCAATCACTGATAACACTTGACTGGTTTTTTTTCCTCTCCATTAAGAAACAAAGGCACCAAAACTGTTATTTAGAACTGCTGCTAAAATAAAACTGTCCTCCTAAGTTCTCACATTTAAAAAGAAGCCTGTATGTTAATTTTCTACAAAGGTGCAGCATGTTCTTACTATTATTAAATAAAATATTATAAATAATATATGCTACCATTCAAAACCTAAAGTAACCAGATTTTCAACACTGGCTATTATGATACATGGATATTATAAAATGTGCTCAATCCTAAACATTAGGATTAATATTAGGGGAAAAGATCCCCATTTTATCCAGATAATACAGTGAAATTATATTCACTATAGGTGGAACATAAATAATTTCAGATTGTTGCTTTAGCCATATGAATTTGGGTAGGATTTTTCAAAATGTAAATCATGTCTGCTCTACAAAAGCCATTCTGCATCAGACCAGAAGTCCATTTAGCTCTGCTTCCACCAGATGCTTTTCCCAAGGGAAGTGAAAGAGCAGGACAAGGACATGTGATATTCTCCTCTCATATTCTTCCAGTCTCCAACTGTTTTCAAGTAGAGACAGTTGTTGTGTTGGAAGTGGTTTCTGTTTAATTAGTTACACACAACTAATTTATTTCATATGTATTTGTCCAGTCTTGCCTTGAACCTCTGTCAGCCTTCAAAATACCTTGCCAAGTTATCCCAAACAAATAGGAAGGCTTTCTGTTTTTTTCTTTTTCTTCTTTTTTCTCCTTTTTGTTTTTTTATGTGCTCTATTGTTTTAAGGAAAGTTGAGATGTAATAAGAGAAGTTCACAGTCAGGGTTTCAAGGACTCCATGTACTGTGAGAACTGGAAACACCAGAGAAACAGGGAAAAAAATCCTTTTACATCAAGGCATAAGGCAACTTCTGACCAGAGAAGTTTAGAAGGAAACTGGGCTTGCACTTTATTCCATAATCCAGTAGTGACCTGCTACTTGCAGATTTATTTGAGGCATTTGGTGCTGGTCACCATCAGAGGCAGGAATCCAGATTGCACAGCCTTAAACAGGAAAGTTTTTGTGTTCCTGTTCAAACAATTTGTTTTATTTATTAATTAGGTGAAGAAATATGCAGATTTTGCAAATGATTGGTTTCCTTCCCGAACTAAACTTCTGCCATTCAGAAAAAGAAATGCTTTACCCATTGACTTAAAATATGTGACTTATTTATCTCTGGCAGGGAAGTGCACATCTCTTCCCATGCTTGCTCCTTTTTCTGTATGTTTTCAAGCTTTCTCCCACCCTGCTGGCTATTTTTTAAGAATAGAAGCATTGACAAAGCATTTTTAAACACTAATATTCTCTTTGCCTCTTGGGTTGCTTTGTGTCCTTCCTCACCCTCTTTTTTTTTTTTTTTTTTTTTTTTTTTTTTTTTTTTTTTTCTTCTTTGGAAACAGGAACTGCCCTTGCTCCAATCACTGCCTGCAATACTGGGACTAATTCAAACTTGCCACTGGAAACATCTGGACAATTTTGGGTGGAGAACTGGGATAAATGGCTGTACCCTGCCTCTCCTCAATGCTCTGACAACCATCTGCCCAACTCTGTGTGGAGCAGCAGGAGCACAAGGGGTTTAGGGAGCAGCTTAACCCTGGGAATGCCTGTGGCTGCAGCTCCCACAGCCCCAGGGCTAAAATGTTTTCAAGTGTCACAGCTCAAACAGAGACCAACAGAAGGTGCAGAAACTCCTGAGCCACTGGATTTCTCGAGGTGGGCATTGAAAGAGCAAAAGGCATCAAAAATGAAGGCATTTTAACAGGTCTGCTACTTAATTATCTCTCAATCAGCAGTACTAAAAGTCATCTGCTCCACCAGGTTGCTGTAAAGGTTAAATAGTGTCATTATTAAAGTGCTTTAGAAAGGTAATTAATCAGCATTTTTATTTTTTAGAGCCAAAGTTAACCATTTAAAAGATGTATCTCACTTTCCTGGCACTTGCCTACCATTTACTCTTGGAGAATATCCATTTCTCAGGACTTCTGCTTTCTTTACCTACATCAGATATTCTCAGTTAATGCATGCCATATCATAATAATTCAATTTTTGAGTCATTTAACACACTACATATCTGCCAACTCTCTCCCAGGCTAACTCTTAAATGCAATTGAATTCAGATAGAAGCAGTGGCCACACTAAAGCACTTTTGTTTGGAGCAATTCTTCCCTTTTCACAAGAGTGAGTAAGCAATGGCCAGAGAGGCTGCTGAGCTAAGCAAAAAAAAAAAAATCACAATTTCTGTTCTTGTGGGACATTCCAGTATTTTGAGGTTTTCTAATTTCCAACCAACAGACACATTAAATAACAGAACTTTCGCTGGGATAAAAATTTTTCTAAATTCTACTATAATTTCAGAGAGTGCAGCTGAATTATTCAGTTTTGGGGAAGCATCAGATGGGAGCCGGGGGTCTCAGGGAAGTTGTACTGCACCCACAAGGAAAGTTGGGAACATGAATTACACCTCTTTTGAGGCAGCTGGACTTCAGTGTCAAGCACAAAATGAAATGGCTCCCTTTCTTTAAAAGAAAAGTGAAACACATTGGTTTGGTATGAACAGCAATGCAATATTTCACTTTGATGGGCTAAAGAAACAGCAAATGTTTTGGTCTAAGTGGAAAATTCCCTTTGGATACTTTCACATTTCTGTAAAATCTTTTTTTGTTTTGTTTGTTTGGGGTTTTTTTACAGCAAAAGGACAAGCATTTACTGGAAAATCCCCATCAATCAATCTAACAAAAAGTTTTAGTGGCTGTCAGCACAGAATGACACAGGAGGCTCTCCCTGCAGCAATGCAGAATTTTAGCCCTTAACCCCTCATTTTATTATCTACAATGTTTTTAGTTGAATGTTACTGTTTCAAATAAGTTATTGGAAAAACTTCTGTTTTCATAGGCATTCATTATTTTTCAGCTGTGTGCTGAACAGTGAAGTTGTGCAGAATCTCTGCCATACAGGAAACAGCAAAAGCTACAGACTTGAAGTTGCCTTTTCTTAAAAAGAGCCCTGAGTTTGACCTACACACGTCATGTGGAGCTCACTCAGCAACAGGAGGATTTTGTCTATAGCAAAAAACATTGATTTCCATGAGTAATTAAAAAGTAATTGTAGATTTTAAAATCCTACTGACTTTTAATGGATATTTTAGGGATGTTTCAAAGACTATCAAGTAGAAATCCAAATATTTATATTTTCATGCACTCAAAACGTGGGATGAAAAGAGTTTCCACGATGTCATGTAGGAGTGTGCAATCAGGACTTTGAGCTCATTCAGCTCTGTGGGCTGGGGCTGGGTTTCCATCTGTGTACCAGATCCCAACTTTTTGGAGATGAGGCAAAAAGTGAGTTGACAACTAATGATTCTAGAATTACATGGTGGGAGATAAAGTAGCATCACAGCCCTGAGGGCACAATGAGCACTCTATAATTCCTAAAGTACTTCCAGCAATCTGTATCTGGTTTTGGGTAGAAATTGCCAATTTGAAATATGAATTTCCAAGCAAACTTCTCTCTTAATTCTTCATTATTCATTAAATCTTTTTGCAAGAAGATCAGCTGTTTGTATATATGTTTTTTAAAAAGCTATTCCTTATAGGAAAGTGTTAAAAAAGAAAGATGTTCAGCCATCCCTGCTTTTGATATGACAATAATTTCACTGTGCTTAAAGTAAATGGTGTTCAGACTGGTGCCTTCACTGTGCCAACCTGAGCTTTTCCCCATAAACAGGCAACATTCAGCAGTGAAAATGATGGAACAAGTGATGACATCCTTTCTTGGTGGAGTGTGGGTGTTTATTAGCAGTCTGTGTGAATCCAGCAATGATATTCTCTGTGTTTGCTATTAGCAAAACTCACGTGAGAGCTGCCCAGGCTGCTCCAGCTCCCAGCACGAGCAATTCCCACACCAAGGGATGGAGACAAAGGTCCACACAGGTCAGGGGCAAGCACTGGGGGCATCTCCCTCTGGGAGAAGACACAGACAAAGGGCTTGGCAGGGATGTGGGATATCAGAGCAGGGAAAAGGTGGCAGAGTATGAAATAAGCACAAAAGAAACTCTCACACTCAAAATCTCAGACTTGCCAGATCTGTGCAGTAACCAGTCACTCAAATACTCCCATTTGTTTTCTTCAGAGCAGACTGAGAACATAAGTAGAGGTGAAGGTCAGCACTTAAGGTATAAACAATCTCTGCCCTCCAGGTCTCAGAGGGTAAGAGGCCAGACACATCAGCTGTGTGCAGAAAGCTGCTCCATTAGAAACCACAAAGATGCAGTGATTCATTCTACTTCATCTCCTAAACACTAATTTCTTGTTGGAGAATATGAAAAGTCTTATTCCTCACAGGCTGAGGGAGGGGGAAGAACACTTTGTTCACAGGGCAGTAAGGGCAGCCCAGTTAACTTTTATTTAGGCTTGGTCAGAAGTGCTGTTAAATGTCTTTCCAAACAGTCAGATGGAACATGGTCCCTACTGCTTCCATCTTCTGAGCTGGCTAAAACAGTGATCCTTCACACAGCAGAAGGAGCAATATCCAGGCCTGAAACCTCTCCACTTAAATTTTGCTGCAAAAGCCAGACCTCCCCCAGCTGCCTGTCAGGGTCCAGTCACACTATTGTTCCTTCATACTGATTTATGTTAATTTTTCGCCTTTCATGTGCCCTATCCAAACTGAAATCACTGTAACAACATCAGGAGACAGTCTCTAAACCTCTATTCCCAAGTGCATCAGCTTAACAACTACTCATGACACTCACACCCCCTTTTTAGTTTTCTTCAGGCTTTTTTCCTGTTGAAGTATTGCAAGGCAATGTTCAGATACAAATCCTGCCCAACAGGGTTTGGAAGGAAGGGAGATTTAGCACAGCTCTGCCTGCAAGACACAAACATAACTAAAATACAGCTCAACTATCTCAATCTAGTGTCCTACAGTTGGTCTGTGTTTGTAATGGTTCCTAGCAGGAAACCATCCCACCGCTGGACACATTTTGACAGAGCAGAGTTTTGGGAGTTTGGGAGGGTTAGGCAGGGTTGGAATTTTTGGAGGCCAGGTGGGCAGGCTGACCTCATTGTTGCCCATTTGTGCCCAGACAAGTGGTCTCAACCACTCTTTTGCATTTTTAGGCTTGGTTGTTGTTCTGTTTTTTTGGTTTTTTTTAATAATGGAAAGTATTTTAGAAAATTATATTTCCTCCTATAAGAGGAGCAAGCAGAGCTGAGACCCAGGCTGTCACCATCCTTTTCCAGGCTGCCACCCTTCATGGTCCCCTTGGGAGAGGGTGGCAGCAGTGCCTTTGTCCCCAGCTCTGCCATGGTGCCAGGCCACAGCAGATGTGCCACATGTGCTTTATTCAGACTCATCCCACCAAACCACCTTGCAGCATTTGGATATTTTCCTTATAACATTAAAACCCCCTTTCCAACACCAACACTGCTGTTGCTGCAGTTGCTCCCAGAGCCTCTTTTTCCAGCTGGAGAGCTGATGTTTCCTGAAGCACAGCCTGTGCACACTCCAGCTCGCTCCTTACAATTTACAGTTTCCTCTTCCGCTGCCCTGGGCCACTGCACAACATAAACAATAGCTGTGTCTTGAAAACCATCCAAAATAAATGGGGCTCACTGCCTGTGCTGCTCTCAGATCTGTAAAGGGAGCTTACTGTGTGCACAGTTGGTTTAATCCTGTGAATAGCCTAGAAAGTATGATATAACGCTCATTTCTTACCAATCAGCCCACAGCTGGAGTCTTGCTAAAGAAAATTTACCCCCAGATCACTCTCTGTAGCCTACAGAATAGCTGAGCTGTATTCCTAGAACGTTTGGGGTTTTTTTTTATTTTTTTCCCCCAGTGAAATTAACCATCTATAACAAGAAAATATGAAAAAAAAAAAAAAAAAAAAAAAAAAAAAGAAAAAAGAAAAAAAAGAAACAAAAAAGAAAAAAAGGAAAAGCAAATTATCCCTCTTCATCATTATGAGCTGGCAATGCAGTGGTAATAAGCAGCTAGAGCTGGAGTCAATATTTGCCAATACTCTGAACATTCAGAGGCATGGTGTGCACCTGGGATTTTCACTAATATTTCCTGGATACTCAGATTTTTCTTTTTGCCTCCAGCACAGTTTCCTGCTGTCTACTGAGTAAACTCCTCAGAGATGCAGTTTTTGCAGTCTCCTGTGTTTTATAATTCAGTGGCAGTTTATCACTCCTCTGAGTAATCCACAGTGGAATATACTGCAATCTTCTGCTACAGGGCTGTCAGGTGTGGGATTTTCACCTAAGAGCAGCTGGGTTTGCTGACCTTGTCATGACAGAACCTTGGGTCAGAGTGGAGGGATCTCAGCAGGAGATTAATGTCCCCACAAAAGGGCAGGAACTGTAATTCAAAGAAATTGACCTAAGAGGATAATCTGAAAAAACAAGTCAACTCAGGTTAAAGACTTACATTTTTTTCCTCAAATCACTCTAGGTTGTATACAGTCAACAAGATTTATTTTGAGGTTGTCACCTGGGGTTTTCTCCTTCTCATCTGTTCTTTCTGGATGAGATTCCTTTGTACAGGAAGCAGACTACATATGAAACCCTAAAGGCAAGGCTTTTTAATGTGTACTATCTCATTTCTCTGTATTTCCATCACTCTAGTCTATCAGGTTGCCTTGTTCTTCCATGAAACATCTTTATCTCTGCATCAGAAAAACCTCCTAATTTCCCTAACAAACATCCATTTGGTAGTACCAAGGTAACCTATACAAGACATTGAATTTTGCTTCCCAGAAGAGAGCTCAAGGACTGATTTCCCCCAGTCCAAAAATTTCCAAGAATTTATTTGATCAGATAAGGGAAATCCCCACTGGGACTACCATACAGCCTCATAATGCAAGGAATATGGGATTAATTATTCTGGCTATTTTAACTGAGAAAGTTGAGTGCCCATCACAAGAGCAGCTTTTGAACTATGGAGTAATAATCCCAGTCAATCTGGGTAATTTTCCTTCAATTACAAGAATGTTATACACCTTCCATATCTGCCTTATTCTTGCAAGTGTTGCACGTAACTGTCAGCACAAATAATAACTTCTTTTGTAGTACCATATGAAGAAAGAAAAAAAAAAAAGACAAATCTCATGTACTTTTTTAGTTGTCTAAAAGGTCAATTTTTTGATCAAAGCAAAAATGAGGCAAGTCAGATGTGAATTTTCAATTTTCATATTTTCAATGAAAGTAAATTGAATTTTATAATTTAATCTTTATGTATTTAAGTATTGGCCAAGAAGTGGCAGCTGGCCTGGGTCAGGAGCAGGGCAAGGACCATCCCCCTGTCCTGGGCACTGCTGGGGCCACAGCTCAAGTGCTGTAACCAGTTCTGGGCCCCAAATTTCAGGAAGGACACTGGGGGCTGGAGCGTGTCCAGAGATGGGAATAGAGCTGGGGAAGGGTGTGGGGCTCATATCTGGTGAGGAGCAGCTGAAGGAACTGGGGGTGTTCAGCCTGGAGGAATGACCTGGGATGACTTTATTGCTCTCTCAGCTCCCTGACAGGAGGGTGCAGCCAGGTGGGGTTGGCCTCAGGCCTTTGCCAGGGGAGGTTTAGATTTGTTATTTGAAAAATTTCTTCACCCACACTGCAGTCAAGCACTGCAGCAGTTTCCCCAGGGAAGTGGTGGAGTCACCATCCCTGGAGGTATTTAAAAGATTTGCAGGTGTGGCACACACAGACATAATTCAGAGATAGAATTGGATGTGCTGGGTTACCTGTTGGACTTCATCACCTTTCTAACCTAAATGATTCAATGATTCTATTCCTGTAAAATTTGTTCTCTACTATTTTATGCCATTGGGTTCAGACTAATGGGCCTGTAGTTGCTTCAGTCACCTTTTTCCCTCTGGCAGTGTAGACATTTTAGTAATACATTTACTATTTGATTCTCATATGGCAGAAGCTCTCAAGTTGCTGGTTTCTTTTGAAAAGTTCTTCAGGTTCCATGTCTAAGATGAATAATGGTCAGGCCATTTGAACCAGGTTCATCAGCCTCCATGAGTTTTAATTTCACTGTGAGAAGAAGTTTCATTTCCTTACACTCATTCCACCAATCTGGGTTTCCACCAAGTCCATCTGTGCCCAGACTTACTGAAATGGAAGCCATTTCCTTTCTGAAAGATGATGGATTTTTTTAGGTGTGGGACCATAACATCCTCCTGGGAAAATGGCCCCATTTGTTTTTCCCTTAATGGATTTTCATAATCCCAGATGTTGTTTGGCTATTCTTACACTTTGTGATCATTGGGATGTAGTTTCCTGTGGAGATCATTACCTTCCTCCATTCCTGCAGGATTTTCTTTTTCTACAGATCTTTATTTAGTGATTATCCAACCATGGACTTTCAATAACAACTGGTTTTTGTCCTTACTTTGCATACAAGTTGCAATTTTATTTTTTTTCCACTTCTGTAAACAGGAGAACACAGTGGAAGTTTTTTCTGAAGAGTTACTGCAAGGACTGGTCCCAGGACTCAGGGTTTTGTGTAGTTTTTTTCAGTCTGGAAAGAAAGAACATCTTGATCTTCAAAACCTGCAGCTCAAGGGAAAGTGAAATCCTAGTAAAAAAGGAAGAGGAAATAACTTGATAGAATTACTGTAGTCCTTAGATGTAAAAGCAGAATAAATGTAGAGATTTTATATTAAATTTATATTTGGCACTGATGTAATTGCTACTGAATCTAGTTCTATTACACAATGTAATGGAAGTATATGAATGTAGGAAAATCTGATAATTTCAAGAATTATACAGAACTGCATTTTTCCTTTTTTGTGACTGATTTAGGGTAGAGCCAAGATGTGGGACACATAGCTTCAGTATTTGAGAGGAATGCAGAGCCACAGCTCTGAGATTTTGGCACACCATGGCTGCTGGTGACACCAGGCTATGACAGAGGAGGGGTTTGGGTATGGAGTAACACTTTTCTTTCTTCTTTCTACCTTGTCCAGCTCTCTCAAGTCTTTATGCACATTTGCCTCTGTCCTTGTCTGCAAAGCAAGAATTCTGATTGGCATTCTGTTGAGCCCATCTGTTTGTGAGATCCTGTCTCCTGTGTGCCCAGTTCCCTCTCTGCAGTGCTCTCCCTTTCCAGAGGAGAATCATTTCCTGCCTGATCTCCAGTGAATCTCAGCCCATTCTGGTAAATTCCTCTGCTGACCATAACATGTCTCAATTTATGTTACTGCAGCCTGCTGCATGGAGGGAAAATTCACCATCCTGAACTCTTCACAAGCTTTAGAAGTCCAGATTTTTATTCTTTAAAAAGAAAAAAAAAAAAAAAAAAAAAAAAAAAAAAAAACAACCAAAAAACAGTGTCATCTGCTAGTAACAAGCTTTTAAAAGGCTGAGGTTCTCCAAGGATTCTGTGTGCACCAGAAGTTTCAGTGTTCAGAGATGCAACGAGGCATCTCCATTGATCATCACATAACCCATTAAATCATTTATTGTTGAAGTCTCTCTACAAAATCCCTTTTAAAAAACAGAGAATATTTTGTATTATTTATTACAAAATCCTCTTCTGCCAACAGCAAGACTCGCTTCATACAGAACTTCAATAATGGTAAACTAACTGATTTACTGCAAAGTAACTGATTTACTGGAATACCTCTTACATTTTTAATAGCTCTGTCTGTGTGCCTGCTGTTATTTGCACCCTGCAAAAGTGGAAAATGAAATACTTGACAGATGTTCTGAAAGTTGAAAAAGAGCACTGTCATTTTAATGAACAGTTACCTGGCTGGGACATCTGATGGGGGAAAAAAAATCCCATTTCTAGCTGGTTTCTGAAGAACAGGATTCGAATACCTTAGAAACTATTTTAGACTCCAGTGATGTCATGGCCCTTTTGAAAGGCAGGCCCCTGATTGAGGATAAACATGGAATTATTAGGACTTGGAGAATAATCTTATTCTTCCAAAGATCAACTCTGAGAATTCATTTTGGACAATAAATTTTGGGTTTGTGCTCTAATGCACCAGCAAGAGTTGTCAATTTTCTCTTCATGAAGTGGTCACTTATTCCAGTGGGCTGGAATAAGAACATACTTACTCTGTTCACAGCACAGAACTGCTGACCATCTTCATTTACAGAATCACAGAATAAATTAAGTTGGAAAAGACCTCTGAGAGCATCTACTCCAACCTAATTTAAAGTAACTACTAAACAGCAGAAGTTTAAATTTAAATAGGTCTATAGAAGAAAGTAGAGTGTCAATACTGTATGGTATAAATGTGCAGCAGGTCAAATTCAAACTAAGTGCCTCTCCTCTGACCCTCCCAGCTCAGTATAAATTTGGCTTGCTGTACTGAAATTGATGGGAATAAGCTGCAGACTGGTTGCAGGGTTTACTGCTTATTCATGGCTCAGACAATCTGAACAGAGAAATGGAAGCACTTAATGCTACCTGGTTCCTTGAAATTCAAAGCATTAAAATTCCAAATGTGACAGATTTCAAATGTGTCCAGCAAGAATAAACAACAGATTGTTTCTACTGAGAGCTGGAAGTAGTGAGCAATACAGGAGGGACAGTCACCTCCCAGCCTGATGGCAGTATTTAAAGGGTCACACAATTGAATTAGGCAGGGTTTTCCTCTCTCTTAATCCCCTGAAAAGCTTACAGACAATGCTGCTTTAGGTACCTAAGAGTTTTGGACATAAAGCCCCATGGAAACAGTATTTCCTTAAACTGTTTTGTCTCAGCTGCATTTAGACCCTCTTTCTAGCCCTATTCAGTTCCACACATGACACATGGATTTCAATTCAAGCTGCTTAATCTCATTTTAGAAAGTAAGTCCAGGCAAGCATGGCAGAGAGCTGCCAAAAGTGAGGATACTTCTCTTTGCATTTTGATATAAGCCTGTTCTAGTGGCATGCAATTCCACAGGAAGATTTCACTTCACAGGGATATGCTGTGAGTACCATGCTGCTGGAGGTTTGTTGAAGCAGGTTTCATGTCACCCAGTAATCGACATGAGGGATTACATCCCATTTTTGTACCTGCCCAGGCTGTTAAACTAATGAGTGGGGAAGGAGAATGAAGGGGAAGACACAAGGGCACTGACGTATTCACTGACTTAAAGGCTTGTAAATGACATGGAACAGGATCTCCTCCTGCAAGAGACAAGACCAGAGTTTTAGACAAGAGAGAAGACAAAAGTGGTTATGGACAGGCAGGGAGAATTATTTTGTGATGAGAGTAGTGAAACAGTGGAACAAATTTCCCAACAAGGTGACAAATGCCTCATCCCTGGACACATTCAAGGCCAGGCTGGACAGGGCTCTGATAACCTGATTTACCTGAAGAGGGCCATGCTCATTGCAAGGGGGCTGGACTGCATGGCCTCCAAAGGTGCCTCCCAACCCAACCATTCCATGAATCCGTGACTCTATGAAAGCAAAAGGGAAAAGGCAGCAAATACCAGTCAGTCTGCTAGCACAGCACCCACAGATGAGCCACCTCAGCTTTTTATCCAGCTCGCAAAATGAAAGCAAAATCCTTTTCCCTACCAGTACTCTGCAGGACTACCATAATCAAATGCCAAAATGGAAATCTGGACTCCATGCTTCCCACCAGCCTTCAAAAGAAATCAACTTAATGTGGCTAACAAATCACACTTAGATATGAATGAATTGCAGCCAAATGCAAACCTGACAGTTCCATTATAAAATATGTCAAGGCTTTCCAGGAGTGATTAGCCCCATAGCATTGAATAAGATTATCAGAGGTGTGACTGACTAATTGGCAATGCAGCATTAATTTTTAAATGACAAACAGCATCTTATTGATGTGGGGTGCTAAAAGGACAAAGAATAGCCCTTGGTAGCTGGTGGTACATATATGTAAAGGACTCATCTCTATCTTGAGAAACAAACAACATCCAAATGGTTGGATAGCTGTCTGGCAAAAATCACAATCTACAAAATCATTAGGGCTAAAGCCTCCTTTTTTTCCTTAGCTGAAGGACTGCTGGCTGGCAACATGGTTGATAAAGTTAAAACACTTTTAATAAGATACATGTATATATGTGTGTGTGTGTATATATATATATATATGGAAAATAGTATTTTCAGATGCTGTAGAGACATTTTATTGATCCTGACCCAAAGGAAGTTGAGTCAGGGAGATTGGTGACTGACATGGCTGCTGTGGAAATGTGATAACTGTTTCCAAACATCATGAAAAGTAAAGTGATCAGAAGTACTCAGCAAAGATTTGCAAAAAGAAAATCATGACTGTCCAAGCTGAGAGCCTTGAATGGCTCAGTGGATACAGGGAGAGCACTGGATATTGGGTATCTTGAGTTGAGTAAGGTTTCAATATTGATTCCTGTAACATCCCCTTTTCCAAATTGACTGTGGGTGGACTAGGGAAATGGAAAATGAGGTGGACTGAAAACCGGCCACAATGTCAGGTTCAAAGGGTTTGCAAACACATCAGAAGGTGGTGAACAACTCTATTGTACCTTACTTGCTTGGCTTTTTCTTAAATTTTGTTTCTCTTTTATCATGTCCCTTTTCTTTGTAAGTATTTTTAGTGATATTTTCCTGTATTTCAATTATTGACCTGTTTGTATCTCAAGCCAAAGCTTTTGTCTTTTTCCAACTCCTCTCCCCATCCCACTTTGGGAGATGCTCACACCACAGTAAGAACTTGATGTTGTAGTAAACCCAGGAACAGAAAATTATATATATTTTGCAATGATAAAACTTGCATTAAGTGTTATTCATCTGTGTACATGTATTTCTGTGTGAGAGTGTGGTAAATTAATTTTTCCATTCAGCTGGACAGACACACATCAATTAATTCATATTCCTGTAGCACCACAGGAATTATTTTCATATTTTGTATTTTTAAACAATATAAATGTGAAGTATGAGTGCTCATTAGCTCATTTAAAATACTTGTTTTATACAGTCATAACTGGAAACAGTCATTCTTTTCAAAATAAATTTCAGAAAATATAACCCTTTAATACTTTGAAATAAGTGCACTGTAAACTAGAACTGAGCTTGCAGTAACTGCTGGAATAAAGTTCTTTGCAAAATCTTATTTGCCTTGTTGCTGTTCATGGGCATGCAGCTGATGGATTAAGTTTATTTATTATAAGTAGCACATAGTAATTTTTCTGGTCTGCTTTCTGGATTGCCTTCTTTTAAGTGTATAGTGCTCCAGTTGTGTGGCACACAACGTGTTTTCAGTTAAAAATTGGAGTAAATACTTACTTAAAGTCAAAACAAAATTGCAGGGTAGAGTTAAGGCTGTTTATATGACACATGGACCAGACACATTAGGATATATTATTTCCTAAAGTCTTAATTTACAAATCAGAATATTTCTTTTGAGAAAGCTCAAAACAGTAATTTCATCTTTCACTATTAAGGTATTGAATTGTATTTTTAAATTAAAACCCTGCTGATATAATTTGTTATCACAAGATAGATATAGATAGATATATAGATATAGATATAAAACAATTCTTACAAGCTACTTTATAAGTTTGACTCCTAATTCTCTGAAGAAAAAAAAGTTCCTAAACACCTTTTGAAAGTGAAACTTAGATATTAAACACTTTTGAAAGTTACAGCCAGGCTCAGAACAGGATTTGGTCAGAAGACAAAGATTGTTTGTATTCAAATCAAAGCCTGACTTGGATACATGCCTTTTTTTTTTTCTGTTTTTCAGCATATTTTGTTCCATGATCTGGCATTTCTAATGTAAATTATTTTGATTAACATATGCCAGAAAGTGCAAACACATATCAGAGGAACCTGCAATAGGACTTCAGGGTGTAAAGGTGTGATCCCAAGCTCCCAAAACACTTCAGCAGGACTTGAATTGAATTATGGAGAATTTATGATATTATTACATATGCTGAGATTTTTGACTATTGCATAAAACAAAACAAAAAAATATTAAATATTTATAGGAACCCCATTTGCTACAATGTCAAAGACATATGAGAAATAAAATTGAAATACCTGGAAAAAAAGATTTTAAAACACTGTGACTGAAAAGAACAAAACAAAACACAGCAAAGGAAATAAATAATGGATGAATTAGTGGTTCCTCCTGCATTGTTAAAAACACAACAGAGGATCAAATGATATTAAAAGAGAATCAAACATAAAAGCTTCTTTTTGGAAGAAGAAGTGTCAACATTCTCAGAATATGTCTTTAATTCAGCAAAAACATAAAAAGGAAAGACAAAACCAACAAAAATTGGTTTGGAGGTATGCTTTTCTCCTTTTGGGTTGACTTTTTATCAGGTTAATAAGCTTGTGGACTTAAAAAAATATCCCTGTTCACCTAGGGGTTGAAATAGGTGCATAAACACTAGAAAGTTAAGTAAATACATAGAAAATCTATTAAAATAATGGCATTATATAAAAGCTATTCATCCTGCATGCAGTCTCATGGTAATGTTAATATTTTTCAGTATGTCTGGTAATTTCTAGAGTGACATCTGCTCAGACAGTGACTGATGCTTCTCCTCCTTCTGCTTTCCCTTTATTTTATTCTTGTAGCAGAGTCGAGGGGTTTGTTACTGCTTTTATTAAGGTCTCTGGGAGCTTTGCTGTCTCCTCAGGCCTCACTTAGATAAGAAAAAATTTGGCTCATGCTGCTGAAACCCAAACCATAAGCAATTTCCAGTGTGATCTTTTCCACATAGTCATTTCTCTACCTGGGCACAAGAAAAAATGTAAGAGCGTATAATCCAGTCTCTGTTCTGACTGGTGAATACTTGTGTGACAAATCCTATTAAAAATGATTGATATACCTAAACCAGCACTTTTTCTCATCACCATTATTTCTGTGACAGGGAGGCTGATTGGTCAGACTGACAATTGGAGTGAACATTAGACTTTATTGTCCTTCTGGAAATGAGCAAAGTCTGGGAAGGTGCAGCACCTCAGCCTTTTCTCCTGCCAGCCTGTCAGATGCAGCCACCCTCTGCTACCCTCTGGAATTTTTGCTGCTTCTGCTGCTTAGAGTATCAGAGCTGAGGTTTTTCTGCTTCTCTGGTTCCTCTTTTTTTCTGAGGGAAGGAGTCAGCTGCATAAGTGTGTCTGAGATTGTATTTGCTGTTTGGATACCCCATCTGTCCATTAGCTGCATCTCCAGAAAGGATGGCTTGGAAGAAGTCCTGTTGCATGTCTCCCAGGCCTCTGCAAACATCTGCAGACATGAGGGTGTCTGAAGTGACCTTATATGTTTATATTTAGACAAATAAATTATGCTGTGATTGACAAAGTTATTTTTCACTTTACACTCAGCTCTTCCCAATCTCCGAGAATGACCTTGCACATGGAAATTCACCAAGACTTTTTGGTTTTCAGCTGGCTCAGATGGAGCTTTCTGGAAGATTACAGTCACAGGCAGTCTGTGGTTTAGAGAGTAGGGATTAGGACCCAGAACAGGAATGGGAATTCAATAATAGGAGCTTGTGCAGAAAATGGGCTGGGGCACAGTGATCCCCAGTGCCTTTCCTTCCTGGGGAGGTATCACTGCTGGATGGTGAATATTTGAAATCTGAGGGTGTAACCGTAGCTAAGGTTACTTAGAAGCAAAGGATTACCTCTCATCTGTCATGAGATCAAGTAGCTCGATATGGCTAGATCCCCATCAAATACAAATTATTTAATTAAAGAAAAAGAAATTAATTAACTCCTTGCAACCACAGCAGCTGTGGTATCAGGCTGGAAGTTCTTTGACTATTTTCATTCTCTCAGGTTTGATCTGCTGTTGAGTTTTGCATCTAAACAGAAAGATAGAAGGACATTCCAAATCAGATCCATGTAAACAGACATATGTGAAAGAACAAAGTGGTTCTTGTGGTAGGCAGTTCTCTGTGTCACCAACAGACAGACATGAATATCTTCAAAAAGCATCAACATCTATATTTTCATGGGGTGTAGGTTAACATTCAGGTCTCTTCCATTAATTTCAGTCCTTCTTCTGACTGATCTCCTTAACTCGGCTGCTGAAACTCTTCAGAAGAGCAACACAGGCAGGGGAAGGGAAAAAATAGAAATAAGAGCATTATCCAGCAGGAGTGGAGGACAGTGAGCTGTCAAGAAGGTGTGTAGACAAAAAACTACTCTTGCTTTCATGGGAGAAAGCACACACCTTTAAACATCTTAACTTCTTGTGTGAGGTAGTGCAGAACAGTACAAGAAATATTTTTGTGACAAATAAACGAAATGTCTTGAACTGTTACATGGAGGAGTTTGTAATTACTAATATGAAATACAAATACAAAGCATATTTACTAACAAAAAGAACAAAGTTACCTCTTTGCAATGCTAACTAAAAGACATGTTTTGTAAGTAGTTTTCTTGCATCATTGCCTTACATGAAGGCAAAAATGGAGAAAAAGTTTCACCTTACATAACAAGCAATGGCCATTAGTGGCTCAGTGAAAGACAATGATGGACAGTTTTGTGCCCTGGGGTGGGCCTTTATAGTGGCTTTTCCTTCATAGCTGCTCAGGGGTTCTTTCCTCTGCTCTGTGAGGAGCCAGCTCAATCCAAAACCTCAATGCATCCCTTTATCAGGAGCAGATAGCAGAGCTCATGAGAGGCTGCCAGGGCTTGCCAGGAGTCCATGATTCCTCCAGCTCTCCCTATCCAGACAACTGCTACCCTGACAACTACTACCCAGAGGATTTCTGTGAGCCCCCCACAACCCCAGAAGCAGCTGGCTGAGGATCTAGAAGGTCTCAAAGTACACAAAAGAAGCTGCTGTGTCAGTTGCCTGTCTCATTTCACACCATTCAACTCAGTTTTTTTCTTCAACCACTGTAATGGTTTTGAAAGCAAAGTCAGTGAGAGACTCAAAGTCAGAAATGCAATTGAATAGGAAAAGAAAGAGAAAAATAAAATACATGCAATAGTGCAGAAGAAAAAAAAACACTGACAGAGTCAGAATACAGCCTGACACCCTGCTAGTTTGCGTGGTGGTAGCAGTCCAGATGAAGTGGTCTCATAGTGATCTTGTAGAAAGGTCTGGAGTTCTTGTCCTCTGGAAACCAGTAGGTAAGGGCTGCTTTGGTGTTCCAAATCTCAGTTTTTATCAAGGTAGGAAATGTTTGGCTCCTCCCCCTGGCTGGAGCGTCTCCCAATGGGATGGTGTAATTTAATCAACCATACAGTGGGATTCAATGGCCCATTAACAGAAGATATCTCCCTGGAGGAAGGATGGGTCCTGGGAAAGATAATGAACATTGCCCCACATGGTTTTAATAGATGGCCCATTAGCAGAGGATATCTCCCACAGAGATAAGGATCACTGCCCCACCTGGTTTCAGCAGATGGTGATAGAATACATGCTGTGCCCAAAGCACATCTTCACATTGTAACCTAGGGCAACCACTCTTTTAAATCTTGGAGTTCTCCACTTCTGAACCCAGGGCAGGGATCTAGCATTCAATGGAGATGTATTTGGACTAAATATCGAGCTTGCAGAAGTGAAGCAGAAGGACTTGGATTCCATCCCACATGTCATTTAAAATCCCAATAGCAGGGCCAGGCAAAGGAAGAAGTATCACCTTTGCTTTACAGATGTCGGGCTACAACATAACTGGAATAAATGATCTTAGATAGGATAGGAAAAGGGTATAATTGGTAAGGAGCAGAAACCCAGTGAAGAACAGCTTGAAAACACGTTGTCCAGTCAGTCTGAAATTTATTTAATTGATCTAATGTACTTTTTTAATATTCAGACAAGATTGCTAAAACAAGACTAGCATATAACCTTTACATATATATTTAAAAAATATATTTTATGTTCATAGAAGCATATTAAAAGCTACAACTGAACTTTAGAAATACCTTCCACACATCTCTCAATTTTCATTATGCATTTTTGGTCTTTATCCTTTCACCCTTGTCTCATCTCTGCTTTCAGAAATTGAAATTGAGTGCCTTGGTAAATGAGGGGAGAAAAGTGGATATTGTCTGTCTAGACTTCAGTCAGGCTTTTGACACTGCTCAGCCAGAGAGGAAAAGGCCCAGGAGGGATTTCATTTAGTGCACAGATACCTGAAGGGAGGGTGCAAAGAGGACAGGGTCAGGCTCTTCTCAGTGGTGCTCAACAACAGGACCAGAGACAGTGGCCACAAACTGCAACACAGGAGGTTCTCTGAATATTTACTGATGTTCAGATATTTGCACTGTGGAGGAACTGGCACAGGTTGCCCAAGGAGGTGATGGAGTCTCCATCTTTTAAGGTAACTAAAAAAGTACCTGGACATAGCTCTGGACATGCCCTAAGTGCCTTTATTAAACAGAGAGGCTGGACTCAAAGGTCCATTCTAAATATGATCATTCTGTGATAAATTTTGTGAATCTAAATTTTGATTGAGAATTTTTTACAAACCACTTGTTTTCAATGGGAGATCTCCCTTTCACAGGTTTTCAAAAACAAAAGATTAGAATGTGGACTTTGGGTGCTTTTCCAGTTGCCATACCTTTAACTCAATAATTCCTACTCATTTCGTCTAGTAAGATATTTGAAAATTAAATTGTCCATAATTTTCAGATTACCAGTCCTTGAAAACTTTCAGGGTATCAGTTTTCTTTCTCTATGCTGCACAAGGAAAAACATAAATATCTCAAAACCTCTCTGGGATAAAGCAAATAATTTCCTTCCCACTCCCTATCATTGAGTCTCCAGGTGAAATACTGGCACCAACAGAATCAACAGATTACCACTCACAATTGCCTTTAGGCAAGGCAATATCCTTTTGGATTTTATTATGCTCTCCATTTTGAGTATAAAGAATTTGTTTTTACACTGATGGAATCTTTCAAAGCAGTGAGCTTTCTGAAGTTCAGTCTCTGTGAAGTTACTAACATTTTTAATTAATGACATGAAGGCACTCAAATCTCTTTTGTATAATACAGTGAATTTAAATTAGTTAAAACAACAACAACAAAGAACCTCTAATCTTTCTAATAATTTTTAATTCTCTGATTCCTAAGAATTATTAGCAGTCTGCTATGTATGATAAAAACTGTGTGATTTTATATCCACCAAGCTTGTCAGGTGGGCCACAATTTCAGATGTTTTCATTGCCAATGTGATGAGGTATACTGGATGTTACTTCACATATTTTGAATAGAGATGCCAAGAAAAATCCAGTGTACTCTTGAAAGGATAGCATTCAGTCTTCATGCTGAATTTTCTGATGCTGGGACATTCAAATTAGATTTTTCAAGGTACTTTAGCTTTATTTGACGTGTAATATATAATATAGATGTGCAAAATAGCACAGTGTCAGTTATCTTGTCACAAGGATTGAAAAGATCACAGAGCATATTAGCTAAGTGGTGTTTATCTCTCCACCTTTACACATTGGGAAAGGATTGGTAGCATGGAACTTAATGTTGGGTTCAGTGACCATGAGTCAAGGAAAATTATTTTCCTAATGTGGCCTCTGGCATAGTGAATAAAAAGACTGCAACAGGCAAAGATTCCCTGAGAATAAAAGAGTAACAGATTGATGCAATACACCCCCTGTCCTTACATCAAACACATTGAATTTAGACAGACTCCCTGTTTGAAAAAGTGCTTGTAGTGCAAAACAAATACTCAAAGTCAGCGCTGGGTGTGTAAAAAGAGGCTGTGCAAGGTGACTAGACACAGTTTTTCAAGGGAAGAACTTGGAAAGGTGCTGTCAGTAATTACATTAGAACAATAAAAAAGTGTCTGAATATTTTTAAAGACTTACAGGTTCAGGTTTTGGAGGCCCATATGGTCTTCTGCCCCAAAACATTACTGCCTATTTTGAAATAAAGGTCTATAACCATCCCTCCAGCTGAAGTACAAATTGGGTGCTGGGTATGCAACCCAGCTCTTCTGTCTATATACAGAAAACAAAATATGTTACTGAAAGGACTATGTGAGAGTTAGGAAATGGAAACCACCTCTCACAGCACATAGTGCAGAGCAACTCCCTGCACCTCTGCAGGCACTGTTCAGAGCTGGCCCAGGAGGAGGACATTCAAGTTTCTCTGGTATTCAAAACTGGACATTGAGAAGAAATACGTTCAAGTGTCTCTGGTATTCAAAACTGAACATTGAGAAGAAATACAGCCCTGTCAGCTTGAATTTTGGGCCAGGAAAGCTCATAGAGCGGCTCAAGAGCCATCATGTGGCACACACAGGACAGCCAGGGCATCAGGATGGGTTTGTGGAAGACAAGTCCTGCCTGACCAACCCATCTCCCCTATGACAAGTGACCCACTTGGTAGCTCAGGAGACAAGCAGCACCATCCCCCAACACTCTCTTGCTCAAACAGGATTTATTAAAACAAATAAACAATTTAATGAATGTATTTATAAAACATTCCACGCTTCCTGGAAGGGGTAGCATCACAACTGGGACTATTTGCAGGGGCACAGGAAGCAGAGAACTTCTTGTTTACCTCCTTAGCCGGGAGGGGAGGTGGCACAGCGTGTTTTCTGGTCACTGCTCTCCACAGCCACAGGGGTATCTCCTCCAGATCCTCCACTGTGCTCAGCTCTAGTGGAAAGAGTACACAATGAGTGGTCTAAGGAGCAGGAGCAGCAGGGGGTCAATCATGTCCTTGTAGGCATTTGTATTTGTAGGCACTGCCAGCCCTCAGAAAGTTTTCTTGGGAAGGGCTTGGCAGATGTGCCCTACCTTATCTGGAGGCTTCTCTGGCACATCATAAGTGTCAGGATTATCCTCACAGTTCTCCTCTTCCTCCTCTATCTGCTCCTGGGCACTGGTGGAGGCTTCCTCCTGGCTGTCATCGTCATAGTCAGAGCTCCTCTGCCTGGGCAGCCAGTAGATCCCAAAGAACGTGAGGAGGATTTCAGCACTGACCCAGAACCACCACTCCTGGCAAGCCAAGAGGGCCATTATTCCTGGGGTGAGTCCACGCTGCTTTTGGATCTTCTGCTCCATCAGCAGCAGCTGGGCCATCTCTACAGTATGCTTCTTCTCATGCTGCTTCATGAACTCTTTTGTGACCTTCACTATTGGAAGATCCATCCTCACTGCATACTGGAGGATGCCCAGCAGCACCACGATTTGGGTGATCCTTCCAGTTCTGGCCTGGAGGAGGGAGAACGCAGCTTAGTAAGGCTGGGTGGTGAGGAGATGGAGGCTGGGGCAATTGGGGTAGAAAATTAAGGGCCCAGGGATAGGGGCAGCCACCTCCACAGCCTTGAGGGCACTTGCCCCAAGAGTGGAACCCGCCCTGCCCAAGACACTCACCACAGCCCCTTCACCCTCTCCCCAACTGTAGAAGTTCCCCTGGGTACTGGTGCTTCTAGTCTGCCCCTCATCCTTCCCCCAGCCTGTGCCACTCACTGCTGCCTCAAGCCTCACTGCAGCAGTGACACTGCCACACAGGGCAGGGGGGACCTGACTCCTCTCATGTCAGAGACATCGCAGCCCCACAGCGACACCCTGCCCTTGGAAAGAAGCCAGACGGAATTCAGATGGAACCAGAGTTTATGACCCTTGGAAAAGGGGTCAGCCTTTTGGGAAAACTGCATAACTCTCTTGGGCTTGTCCAGGGAGAAAATTAGAAGGGCCAAAGCACAGCTAGAGCTGAATTTGGTTTTATATTAACTGCCATATAAGAGAATAAAAAATGTTTCTGTAAGTTCATTGGTAACAAAAAGAAGGGCTAAGGAGAATCTCCATCATTTACTGGATAGGGATGAAATATAATGAGATAGAAGAGGAAGAGACTGAGATATTTGATGCTTTTTTTTTTTTGCCTCAGTACTTAGAGTAAGGTCAGTTGCTCTTTGTGAACTTAGGCCCTCTAAATTGGAAACCAGAGATGAGGAGCAGGCAGGAAACAAGACCTGGGCAGAGGCACCCAAGTGGGATGCAGGCACTGTTAAACTTAGCCATGCTAGAGAATCACTGCCCTGCTGCTCACACAGACTAACCAGGAGTTATTCCCAGCTGCCCAGTCACTTGAACAATTTACAATCTTTCTCACCAGCCAGGTCATCTGACTGTGCTGTTCCTCATGCTGCGTCAGAACCTCTGCTCTGGTCTGCGCTACCTGGGCTTCTGCCCTCAGCCCGTGCTGGAGGATGGCCAGCACCAGCAGGATTTTTGTGATCTTTCCAGCCATGGCCTGGAGGAGGAGGAGGAGGGAGAGAAGGGGCTCAGTGGGGTTGGGCAGCAGGGAGAGGGTGGCTGGGGCAGGAAAGGCAGAGCCCAGGGACAGGGATTGGCCCCAGTGGTGGCACTGCCCTGCCCCAGTGCTCCCCAGAGCCCCTGTCCCCTGTCCCTGTCCCTCTCCCCAGCCCTTGGACCTCCACAGGTGCTGGTGGCCCGGCCTGGCCTTCATCCAGCCCAGCCTTGCCCCTGCTCCCTGTCCCAGTCCAGTCTTGCCCCTGTCCCCAGCCCTTGGAGCTCCCCAGGTGCTGGTGGCCCAGCCCTGTCCCTCTCCCAGCCCAGCCTTGCCCTGCCCCAGTTCCAGCCCAGCCCAGCCCAGCCCAGCCTTGCCCTGTCCCTGTCCCTCTCCCAGCCCAGCCTGTCCCTGTCCCAGCCCAGCTTTGCCCTGCCCCTGTTCCAGCCCAGCCTGTCCCTGTCCCAGCCCAGCCCAGCCCAGCCCAGCCTGTCCCTGTCCCAGCCCAGCCCAGCCCTGCCCTGCCCAGCCCTGTCCCTGTCCCTGTCCCTGTCCCTGTCCCTGTCCCTGTCCCAGCCCAGCCCAGCCCTGCCCTGCCCAGCCCTGTCCGTGTCCCTGTCCCTGTCCCTGGCCCTGGCCCTGGCCCAGCCCAGCCCAGCCCAGCCCAGCCCAGCTCGGCCTGTCCTAGCCCAGCCCAGCCCAGCCCAGCCTTGCCCTGTCCCTGTCCCAGCCCAGCTTTGCCCTGTCCCTGTCCCAGCCCAGCCCAGCCTTGCCCTGCCCAGCCCATCCCTGTCCCTGTCCCAGCCCAGCCCAGCCCGGCCTGTCCCTGTCCCAGCCCAGCCCAGCCCAGCCCTGTCCCTGTCCCTGTCCCTGTGCCTGTCCCTGTCCCTGTCCCTGTCCCTGTCCCTGTCCCTGTCCCTGTCCCTGTCCCAGACCAGCCTTGCCCTGTCCCTGCCCCTGTCCCTGTCCCTGTTCCAGCCCTGTCCCTGTCCCTGTCCCTGTCCCAGCCCTGTCGCAGCCCTGTCCCTGTCCCAGCCCAGCCCAGCCCAGCCCTGTCCCTGTCCCTGTCCCTGTCCCTGTCCCTGTCCCTGTCCCTGTCCCAGCCCTGTCCCTGTCCCTGTCCCAGCCCAGCTGTGCCCTGCCCCTGCCCCTGTCCCAGCCCTGTCCCTGTCCCAGCCCAGCCGTGCCCTGCCTGCCCTCACCGCTGCCGTAGCCGCACTGCAGGGTGACAGCGCAGCGCTGCTGCCTGGGGCCGTGTCCGCTGCCATGTCACAGAGGGACCTGGCACCAGGGCTCCATGGCCACAACGCACCGGGCCAACCGACCGTGGATGGAACCCAGGTGGAACTGTCATGGAACCCACATGGACCTCTCATGAAACCAGAGTGTTTAGGATCTCTGGAAGAAGAGATGGGAAGCCTACACAACTTTCAAGGGGTTGTGCAGGGGGAAAATCGGGAAGGCCAAAGCCTGACTGGAAGTTAATTTACCCAGTGCTGTAAAAGACAATAAAAAATGTTCCCATAAGTACATTAGCAATGAAAGGAGAGCTCAGGAAAGTCTCCAGCTTTCACTGGATTGCAGGGGGGTAGCACAGTGACAAAGGAGAGGAAGAGGCTGAGGCACTGGATGTAAGGCCTGTTGGGCAGACACGACCTCCTCCCATGGCAAGATGACCCACTCAGAACATGCCTCTTGTTTCCCAGGAGCTTAGTAAAGCCTTTGATGCCATTTCCCACAGCATTCTCCTGGAGAAAGTGGTTGCTCATGGAGGAGGCACTCTTTGGGTACAGAGCTATGCCCAGAGAGAGGTAGGGAGTGGAGTTAGATCCAGCTGCAGCCAGCCATGGGTGCCAGGGCTCCCCAGGTCTCAGCACCGGGGCCTGTTCTGTTTGATATCTGTAACAACACTCTGGAAAAGGGGGTCAGGGATGGATCTGTCAGTTTGCAGATGACACCAAGTTGGAAGGAATGTTGGTCTGTTTCAGGAAGATTCTGGACAGGGCCAAGGCCAAAGGTATGAGTTCAGTAAGACCAGGTGTCAGGTCCTACATTTGGGTTACAGCAACTTTAGGCAAAGGGCCAGGTTTGGGGTACTGTGGCTGAAAAGCTGCCTGGTGGAAAAAGACTTGGGGGTGGTGGTCAACAAGAGCTGAGCAAGAGCCAGTGTGTGCCCGGGTGTCCAAAAGCCAATGGCATCCTGGCTTATATCAGGAATAGTGGGGCCAGCAGGACTTGGGAAGTGCATTGAGACCCCTTGCAATCACTTTATTCAAGGTAAAACACACTGTAAAGGCTTGAATTATCTGCAGACTGCTCAGCTATACTGAAAGACATAGTGGTGGGACTGCACTGTCAGTTTGTTCTGCATGCTTATACTTCTGTGTCTCTTTTCAGCTGTTCCTAAATATTCATATTGCAAGTGTAGAACAGATCAAGGACTGCTGATCACTTTAAAAGAGATAGCAATGAGATCACCCTGTCCTTTGCATAAAGCCATAGCAGACACATTAGGTCAGTGACCTGTTACAATAACATAAATCATTTTAAGTTTAGATCTTAAAAATTCTAAGAAAGCCTATTAAATTTCATGGGAAACTGAAAACCTGAAAAATAAACTAAAAGAGGAGAGGGACCAGCTCCTGAACAGGCTACATAACCATAGGCATTGCTAATCCTGCCATTACAGAGTCCTGCTTCAGGAATTGTGAGAGTCATTCCCAGCTGGTCTTTTGTATATATTTAAGTAGAGCAATGGCAATGGAAACAAATATAGTGGGTGTCACAACATCTTTAGGGATCTGCAGGCAGCCTGTGCAGAAATTTTGACACAACTCTGTCACTTCAGAGCTAAACATTCTTCATTTAATGACTCTCCCACTGCAATTTGTATCTGGTGAAAGAAGCCACAAGCATCAACATTTACAGATATGCTATGTGGCTACTAAATCCTGGAAAAAAAATCTGGTTCTGTCTTTGTCCAGACCACATGGGAACCCAGGACATTTCAAAAAGGAAAAACAGTCCTTCCCTGAATCTGCTGGTGAAGATGAGCAACAACTGCAGAACATCATCAGATAAAAGCAAGCAGGAGCTGTAGTGATAGGACAAGGAGTAAGGAAGAGCAGAAATGTACATGGTATATGGAAGAAACTTTTCTGTGAGGGTTGTGAAGCATTGGCACAGGTTTCCCAGAAAAGCTGTGGATGCCCCATCCCTGGAAGTGTTCAGGGCCAGGCTGGATGGGACTCTGAGCACCTGGTCTAGTGGAAGGTGTCCCTTCCCCTGGCAGGGTGTTGGAACTGGATGGTCTTTAAGGTCCTTTCTAACCCAAACCATTCTATAATTCCATTAAATGGGTGGACAGTGTCCAATGGCTGTCACACCTTTATGAAGGAAGCAGATCATCCCCAGAACTTACACTTCTGACATGTAATTCTCATCCTTATCTCCAGGGTCAAACCAAAATATTTATGATTCTATGGTGCATTATGCTGAAAAAATGAGCTGTTGTCAAAGGGGATATCCATTTTGAAACTACCAAAATGGAATTGCAGGAAGTCTATTAAAAATAATTCAATTACTTTTTGTCAATCAAACAGCCACAATCCAACCCATGCTAGATACTAGATCTCTAACCAAGGTGCAAAAGCTCCATTTAAAGTTTATAACTGCGACCAACCAACATGAGCAAGGTTAAAGTGCTTCCCATAGTGCAGTACACTAAGAAAGTATTCCTTTAGAATTGTGGAAACCAAAAGAGAAGAGGAATGGGACTGTTCCATAAAACAAACCTAGCAAGTCCACTGTGGGATACTCTCCAGCCCTGACTAAGTGCAATTGAAATGTGGGATTTCTTCAGGGGTTTTTTACCAACACCATGTGCAAGTAACACAGAAATTGTATTTCTCTAGTGTATTCAGTGTATTTTGTCACCAAAATGTGGTCGGTACAAAGTCATCAGAGTATACTATTGTCAGATCAACTGTCAGAAGTCATCCAGGAATAAATAATTCTTTTTTTTCCTACTTAAAACACATGGTTTGTGAGCAGGGAAAACCAACAAACTATCATATTCTATACACCTACATATCAGATGACTGGGATTTTTCAACAAAACTCTACTTTTACTACTTGGCAATTTATTAACTTGAGTTTTAGAGCTTGCTGCCTGTATGTACTATGTTCCTGCAATATTAGCAGCTTTTTCAAATACTTGTTTTTTTAAAACCTAATTTTTCTCAAAACTCCTGCAAAACCAAAACAAGATGTGAAGGGGGAGGAAGAGAGAAGCTCTCCAGGCTAGATAATTTTTGCCTTATCTCAATGGAACTTCGGAGAGGTTTTGCAGCTCCTTTTGGATCTCATTCTTGTCTTTCTCTAGGATCTCTGCACTGTGTAGAACATAGCTCTGGCATGTTGAAAAGAAATACATTGTTGTAGCCTTTAGTTTCAGCCTCATTTTAAAGCTTGTGTAACCATGCTTGGTGCCTAAGTGTCTGCTCCCTCTGTCCCCAGCTACTTTTAGATCCCTTGTTTCATAGTCACCATGATAGAATGGGGTATATCTCACTGACACAAAGTTCCCAAAAACTTTTAAGAACAGATGGGCCAAGAGGGGAGACAGAATGAACTCAACCTTTATTGGGCATCAGAGAATCCACAGTGAGCTCAGGCCTAAGTCTTACTTGTTTACAAGCACTTACCTGTGTTTACAAAGAGAAACAGATTTTAGGGGTATGACAGTCACCTTTTCTGGTGAAGAATATGTTGCAATTTCACAAGTAAAAACCATAGAATTACAGAATCATTCAGGATGGAAATTAACTTTAATGTTGCCAAGTCCAACCATTATCCCAGCACTTCCAAGTCCACCTCTAACCATGTCCCTAAGCTCTACATCTTATTAAACATCTACACTTACTTTAAATAGCTCCAGGGAGGCTGGCTCCACCACTTCCCTGGGCAGCCTGTCCCAATGTTTTAACAACCCCTTTGGTGAAAAAATGTCTCCAAACATCCAATACAAACTTCCCCTGGAACAACTTCAGGCCATTATCTCTTGTCTTATCACTTGTTACTTGGGAGAAGAAAGGGACCCCTACATGGCTACAGCCTCCTTTCAGGTGGCTGTGGAGAGCAATAAGGTCACTCCTGAGCCTCCTTTTCTCTGGGCTCAAAAACCCCAGTTCCATCAGCTGCTTCTCACCAGATGTGTGTTCCAGACCCTTCCCCAGTTCCACTGCCTTTCTCTGGACATTCTGCAGCCCCTCAATGTCCTTCTTGTAGTGAAGGGCCCAGAACTGGACACAGAATTCAAGGTGTGAGCCCAGCACAGGGGGACAGTCACTGTCCTGGTCCTGCTGGCCACACTATTGCAGATACAGGCCAGGTGTCATTGGCCTTTGTGACCATCTGGGCATGTCTTACTCGTGTTCATTGGCCTCAACCCATCAATCCAGCCTCAATCCAGCATCAACCCAGACCCCCCTGCAGAACCTTCCTGCCCTAAGATCAACAGTCCTGGACAGCCTGGTGTCATCTGCAAACTGACTGAGGGTGCACTTGATCCTCTTTTCCAGACTGTTGATAAAGATATTAAACAGAACTTGCCCCAGTACTGAGCCCTGGGGAACCCACTGGTAACTGGCCACCAACTGGATTTCACTTCCTGCACCATCACTCTCTGGCCTGGTCATTCACCCAGTTTTTTACCCAGCAACATGTACTCTCATTCAGGCTAAAATGTGTTTATATCCTCTACACACACCCCCATCCCCCCCATAAAATAACCCCAAGAAGGGTGCAAGTGTCCATGTACATTACATACTTCTGGTGCAGAGTATAAAATAAATAAATGGTCTTCAAAAAGTCAAGATGAACCAAAGCAGAATTCCCAGAGTTTATTTCATCACAGTAAAAAGGTAATGGAAAAAGATGAAGAAGATGTCTATTTGCAGAATAGTGCCATTATTTCTAAAATTACATTGATTTCTACTACAGTTTTTTTTTGTTGTTTTACTGACATGCACAAGTTTTTCCTGGTCACCTTGAACTGAATTTCATCTTCACTCACAAAACCAGCAGCAATGTCTTCAGTTATATATCCTGGGCCAGGCAGGTGATGTAATTCAGGCTGGATCTAGTGACTAGGCCAGGCCTGAGAAACTTTATAGATGCTGTTCTCCTGTGCTTTCTTGTGATCACAGTGGTATTAGCACATGATTTCCTGCCCGTATTTGTATTTTGTGGAATCACTGGTCTACTGAGTTTTGTTTGCTGCTTTGCTCTTGTTGGGGGCTTTTTAAACAGTCAGCTAAATTGTATTGTGCTATTTACTAAGCACCAATTATTTTCTGACTTCTCTTGTTAGGCAAATAAGGAGCTACTATCTTGGAAACCATCCAGTGAAAGTGTCTGGGAAAGATCAGTAGCACAAAATATCCTGGAAAAGGCATAACCCCCTACATAACATGCCCAGGACTGTCCTGCTGGCATGGCTGTGCCATCTACAGAAGCCCTAAAGAGCAGGAAACCTCAGGGCTGTCACTGCAGTGTCATAACCACCCAACCAGCTCCTCACCAGAAGGCCTGGAGGCTTTCTTTTATTTTCACTTGTGAATGTTTCACACCAGCTGCAGATGATTAATCCTTAAATATGGATATTAAGATCCACCTTCTGTTTCTTAAATAGCTTTAAGAGCTCACACAATTCTTCAAGCACATCTGTTTCAGAGCTTAGTTTTGCACCAGCCTTGGTGAAGTCTTTATCTTCAGACTATAATTGCTTCCTGTAAACTTGGGAATTCAAGTAAAGAAGTTCAATGTGGCCCTTCAGATTTCCAGGCCAGCTTCTGTTCTGTTTGGGGAGGTTTATTGTATCCTTTGTTCCTAATCTCTGTCCCAACAGAGTACCATTTTCTGTGACAACCTAAAAATTATTATCTCCCTGCCACAACAAAATTCCTCTCCAGTATCCCAGAGGATCTCAGGAGCCTTCTTGAAGAAGACAGTAGGTGCAAAATAAAACCCTTTAAAGTGGGAAGCAGCACATAATCTACACATAATAAGAAGTGTTCAATTGACTCTATCAAATCTTATTTGCTGAGCCCTGTCCTTTAAGTAGTCAATATTTGTAAGGTGTAAGCCTGCCCTTCTCAAACTTTATCTAAAGATTTTCCAAACCATTTAAGGTTCATGAGTCTTAAGCCTATGATACATTTTCTTCACAGGTTTTCTGGATTTTTCTGGAATGTGTTATAGCACACACTGACATCAGAGAAGGCAAAATATTCCTCTGCTAGCACCAAGTGGGCAGGCTCTGAATCTAAAGGTGTTAATAAATGCATAAGCCATTTAACCACACAGGATGTGGTATCTTGAAAAAGGTCACTTTTCATGATGAAGCCATCTTCTTGGCTTTCCAGGATCTCAATTTCACAAATGCAACCATCAAAAAAGAAAAATTAGATTGAAAGTATGGTTTTCATGCAGTTCATTGAAGTTGTTTTTCTGGTTTTGTTAGATTTCAAGTCCCATGTGTCGCACAGAGCAGATTCAGCTGTATAATGTACATTCTACATATTACTGCACACACTAGCATTATACATATTGCAATAATGAATATATGCCATAAATAATTATATTATTCTACTTGTCATATGTAATATGACTTTATTGTACACTTAAAATAATACAAGTTATTTGTCGTTTATACACATCTAGAAGTGGGAAGAAGGTACCACACAGTGATAAATTGCAGATAATGAGTAACATAGAGACAAACAACTAGATAACTCCTTAAAATATTCTTCAAATCATGTAAGTATTGTAGGGTAGGAATGGAACATGCAACAAAAATAATGACAGATTTGAGGCAATGGAAAACAAATCATTCCTCATCTAAGAGTGTGAAAACCTATGGAAACTGAAAGGAGCTCTAGAAATTACACTGGCAATATCCCTGGGAGAAAATATTAAGGACAAGAATCAAATTTTGCAGAGGATGTGTAAAAACATGTTTTATTCAAACAACAGCTACTGTCAGAAAAAATGGTCAAGCTTTTGTGTACACAAACCATACTTCAAGAGCAGCCTAATGACTAGTATTACAGACAGCATTACAAGTTCTTGGAGAAAAACTTAACTATGAAGGAAGAAAGGAATATCACAAGTTCAGCCATTCGTAGCAGTGTAGCTGAAGTTGGATGTCTGAACTGTGTAAACAAGCCCCTTACATTTTTTCACTGATTGCAGAAATTTCACATCATGCAGCTGTGACTCCCTTTCTAGAAAATGTCTCCTAATTAGCTCGTGCATATTTTTAAACTGCACGTTATATGGGCAATGAAACAGAGGAAAGGCAAATTAACAATGAATAAATCTCTTTCACCCGTCACTTACCATAGCAGTTACTATGTTCTCTCTCACACAGGCACACATACTCCTTCCTCTTACTCACATGGCTCCCCTGAGAAAAAGAAATTAAGACCCCCTTCATAACTGTTCTTAATTTTGTTTGCAACCAAAATTGAATCGAATGCACAAAATCATCACATTTTAAAACTGAAGTCACCTGTCCCGACTCTGTTCCAGCCACCTGTGTGTTGTCATTGAATGTCCAGCAGACTACACAGAAATCCTGGAAAGGGAAGGCAATTTCTGAAGCACCATGTTATGTACAAGGAGCATTCCTTATTCCAAAAATAACCAAGAAAATTACTTTATTGCTGCAAAGAACTTGCAGTAGCAGAACTTCTTAAGCTGATGTAAATCTCTGTGGTGTTTCCATAGCAAGAAAGGTATTTCCCTGTAGTTCCTTTATTTGTCAGAAAGCATTTCTAAGTGATGTTAAGGAACATCAAAACTAATCAAGAATGACCTTATTCTAAAATGTCCTTAAAAATAAATAAGTATGAAAGCATCCAGCTCAAACATCAGCTCTGCTTTTTCAAGATCATTCATTCACATGGCTTTCCCCATCTTCAGCTTCTCCTTGCAGATCCTTTTCCCAGCTCTCTCTCCACCTGTGGAACAGGAGGAAACTTTCACACTCAGAAAAGTCTTATCTCACAGCCATTTGAAACCAGCAGATGCAGGCACCAGTTCCTGATCTAGGTGAGCAGAGTCTTTCTTCCCTGTGCTGTGCATTACCCTGAAAAATTCTCACAGGGAGAACAAGTGGCCTTTCCTTTGAACAGGATATTCAGGAAGTTTGGGAAGCACTTTTTTTTTCCCCATCTGGGGACTTACACAAATCTGCTGAAGGCTGAAGTCCAACCCTCCCTTGTAGGCGCCCTTTCATGACAGTTTCCATCCATCTGGGAGGGCAGGAAGAGGCATTTTCTTTGCAGCTGCTCCCCATGAATCAGCTGGCAGCCACAGTGCCCATATTCCTCCTCCAGGACTTTTAGGACATGGCATCCACAGCACTGCAAATTTCTAATCACTCAGAGAAATCCGAAGCTTTGTTCCCAGTTGACAGCCTGTCCCCTGGCAGGAAGAAGCTGGGTTTCTGCACTTTTGTTGCCTATTCACTGTAGGTCACTGCTTGTAATTTCCTACTCCCAGTGCTCAGGCTTTGGTCCTCTACAATGTCTTGCTTTTCTCACACTTCACTGGCCTTCTGTGTTTTACATTAGGCAATCAGCAGGATGACAAATATGACAGCAGTCTCCAGTTCAGCCTCCTGAGTGTTCTCAGCCAATATGCCAAAAATATAATGGCTTTTCCTTTTTTTTTTTGTTTTGTTTTTTTTTTAATAATGTTATCTGGATGGCGACTGTAGGCATCTGTTGAGCTTGCCATATGCTCCACATTTCCATGTAGAAAGATGATGATGCTAATACAATAATTATTTCAATAGCACTTGTTCATGGTGTAAAAGGAGTGTTTGATGTGCACATACATAAGTCCAGACCTGGAGCTATTACACCCAATTAAAGCATCCTGCCCTTGGGCACACAGTACAGTTAGCACACAGGAGCAGCAGATTTATTTGTGTTTTCAGTCTGGTCATAAAATTGAATCACTGTTTGTCTCCAGCTTAACCCCTTTACAATTGAGTGGCTGGAGCAAAACTACAGATGAATCTAATAGACTCAATCTCTTCCTTGAAGAGATTGTACATGTCCCAGCTAAATTAGATAGTGCAATTTTCTGTCTCTGGCAGTATCATGCACTGCTGAGCATCTCAGGGAAATCAGAGCACTGGTAGCCTTGTACCTGCCCCATGAAGCTGCAGATATAAAGACTGGCCCCTACTCAAGTCTCTGGTGCAAGAGCATCTCTTAAACCCACGCTGTCATTGTGACTAGCACAGCAAAGCTTAACCCAGTACTCCCAAGAAATGCCATGGTAAAAATTGGATACACCAATGTGGAAGAAATACAGACAGCATTAACTTTTCAAGTAGTATTGGCTGTTTCCTTGTATAATTTTAAAATCTACAATTCATGAAAACTCTGATATGTAGCCTTGAATATGTCTTTGCCTGCCAGCCCTGCCCCAAGAACTCTTGACCTTGGCCTCCTCTGTCTTCATGGACCTTCCTGACATTCACTGGATCTGACCTATGGATTGACCTCCTGGTTTGACCTCCACCCTGCCCTATCACCTGGTGATGGAAACTTGGCTGAACCTGTGATCTCATTGCCTCCTCTGCTCCCTTGCAGTGATGATGAGATGGGCCCTGGCTGGTGAGATCCTGTGGACCCCTGAGGAGACCCCTTTGGTTCTCTGCTTCCAGGGAGCTGCTGGCCCTTGCTGCACATGAACATCATCCCTTTCTGAAGCAGTGTATCAGTATTTCCTTGGCTAGTAAATAAAAAGTAGAATTTTTTTGTTGGTGAATGAAGTCATGCAGAGCCCTAAAGTAAGGAGAGTGAGAAAAAAGCCACAAACTGAAAATTAAAAGGGGAATGCTGCCAAGCATGGAACTCATCTGCAAGCTTCCCAGAGTAGATGACTTCACCTTGTTAGCAAAAGTGTCCAAGTCAAGCTTCTTCAAAGTCAATCATCAAAACCAGAAAATATTTGTCATTTGGTGTTTACACTCTTTCATGAATCTTCCTGGCTCTGAAATTGGGCAGCACTTTAAGGATTAAGGCAGCAGCCCTGGAGAATGGAGCCCCTTGTTGTGTGCCTTAATCCCATTAGGCAGAACGATGAAATCTGTAGCTGAACTGCAGCAGGATTTTAGCTGCATAAAGAGTTAGTTTGTCTTGATTTTCCCATGTTACCACTGTGTAATCCCCTGTACTCTATGTAGAATGATTTGAAGTCTGTTGTTTCCTCTCCAGCATTTGGGGCCAAGAGTTACATCAATGAAAAATGCAGCTCATATCTTCAGTCATGGAAGGTCACTGCCACCTGATGCTTCCTGTGATTTCTTTGAAATAAAATGGTAAAGGCTGCATTTCAGCCACTTCTAATGTACAACTGAGGGAAAGTCAAATTTTAAGAGAACACTCAATTTTCGCACCTTAAAATGGAATTCTGGGAACTAGTAAGAGGTTGCCTTTTTAAACTAAAAAAGCTTTGCAGGATTATCAATCAGACATATTATAATAGAGCATAGGCAGACTATAGGGATATTTTGCTATTGACTGGTTAGTTGCTGCATTCACATGAGTAACTAGGACTCTGTTTGCTGCTAATAATATGGAAGGTAACATAGAAAAATGACTTTGAGTGGTTAGGTAATTTGGAGATTTGCTGTTTGGTCAGTGCATTGATTTGGATGCAAATTGCTCATACTTTGGTGTCCTTATTAGAGTTGCAGTGTTTAGAACAAAAATATCAATGTGTTCACTAAAAATTGTAAGTTAAGTTACTGTGTACTGTGTTCATTTTTATTTTTTTTTAGTATGTTGAATTTAAAATTGCTCAGTACTTGAGGTTATGAAGTGGGCATTTTTGCATTTTTGTTCTGTATATTAAGGCATGGCTCAGTTTTATAATGCTGAACTTTCAAAGGTACTGCAGTCTCACAATGGCTTCAAAGGCTTTTATGAGCTCTCAGCTCCTCTGAAAATCTGTTCATCCTGGATGTCTGCAACTACATTTTAATCAGCTATTTAGGCCTTTATGGTCAGTGCACACATCACCTTATCCCTCTCCCAGGGAGGAGAAGTCTCTCCTGAATCCCTGTCTCTAAAGAAAAGAGGGATTACAATGAGATTGCCCACCCTCACTTTTTCCTCCTAATATTTGTGTTTTGCAGAAAAAAATCTTCAATGCCAAGTTTTCTTGCAGGCCCTGCTGCCAGAGAGGATGCATTTTTTTCTCTAAGATAGGATAAATTCTCCTTTCCAGTTCCTCACTTGTGCTTCCAGGCATGCAGTAACCATCTGCCTGAGTGCAGCCCTGCAGCAGCAAACCTGAACAACGCAAACTGGAAATGCAGCAAAGCCTCCCAGAAAAGGGAGTAAAAGACCTTCTCCCTAGTGACAATCTGTCATAGTAGCCAGTGTAATTTGTCCCCTAGTATCTTCATGTATAAAATGTGTATAATCCCCATTCTCAATTACACACATGCATCCAGATTGCCCCAAAGTGGTCTGTTCTTTGCTTCCCCAGGAAGAATGCATTTCTCAGCTGTTGATATTGGGTGTAAAGTTACTCCTTAAGAGCAGAAAACATTTTATGAACATGTCTTTACCAACCACTTTTTGTAGATATTGACATGGGTGTCTACTCCTCTTGCTTCAACTAGTTTTAATAGAGGATTATGTACTATATCTCTAAAATGATCATACAATAGTAGATGATGAAACAGCAAGATAGAGGAAGAAAAACAGAGAGATCCCAGAGCTTACACACAGCTAATTCTGCCACAGGCACAGTTTTGGTTAGATACAGCAAAATCTCATCTCCAAGATGACCAAGCACTCTGGAGAGGGCTAAGACTGTTTGGGCTGTTTTAATGGTTTTGCCAATACATAGGTTCAGTGGTACAATGGAAAAATCAAAAGAATCCCAATTAAGACACAGTTGGTTTATAAAGTGCTTTGATGAGATTCTGTATTGGGATGAACTTTCTCCTCCTGCTGCAGCTCTACAGATGACAGACACTCACTCACCTGGCTGGGAAGGGCATTTCCCTCAACAGCAGAGCTCTGACTGGGCTGAAGGCACACAGCACACACAGAACCTGATCACATCATCCTGAAGATGCTGGAGACTGGTTTGAAATATTTACTTCATCCAGATTGACCTAGAAAATTAGGGATGTCATGTATACCAGTTCTTTGCCCAGCTAAGCATCCTTTTGACCTCCCTGCTATCTGTTAGCTCTGTGCAAGGCATGTCTGTTCTGGCATTGACTCAAGGAGGAAGAAGGCAGACATTCATTAAAAAATAACTTAGACTCACTTTAAATTCAACTCATATTTCCAGAGTGAAGTCTTGAGTTGGAAATACAAAATCAGTACTTGTGACATGAAATCAAGGAGATTTATTTTCCATGAGGAGCAGAGACGATGCTGTATTTTCACTTCTTTGCTGTGTTTGTGAATCTCAAATTGCCTGAGATACCCCAGTCCAGTAACTGATCAGGCTCAGAAGTGGCTCTTTTTTTTCTGTAGGCCCATAGATACAGAGCAGCACTCTCAATTTCACGAGGGGTTTTTTAAGCAGCATTTAAAGAAATTCATGAGTCACCAGATGACACCCTTTGAACAATGAGAGCTTTATTCACCAGTAATGTGAAAATGTGGCCAAAGCTCATAAAATACACTCCACAGAAATCATCCAAAAAAGCAATAAAACACCTCTGCAATACATTTATTTTCTTGACTGTCTTTGTCTGTACATGCTTCAAAACAAAGGAGTCTTTTTTCATGCAGTTTACACTATTTTCATCTCTATGTCTGACTGGCCTCTTAACTGATAGACCTTGAGCTCTTTGGGTTTGGTTCAATTTTTATAGAGAGATATGCTGACATGATGTCTGATATAGGCCTGGATTCCCAACTCCCACCATTCTTCAAGTTGTATTAAAATCAAAGTTTTGATTCAAGTCCATCTCTATTAAGAGCTTATTAAAATTTGCAAGCACAGTGCATTTTTTAGTTGTTAGTCCTGTTTGGTTTTGCATTATACTCCCGTCCCCCAAATTCCCAGATATGGTTTGCCAATATATCTGCTAAAAAATTCAACCAGTGCATAATTCTTTCCCAAGTCATGGAGACCATAAGTGGGAGTTGTGCTGTAACCACCAAAAGGGTAATGGAGCACTGTTATAATGCATGTGTTCATTGTGGCAGCAAGGAGAAACCATGGCTTAGTGATTTCACAATCTTGCAGTGATGTCAGGCAGACAGATTACCCTGCAAAATATCCCACAAAATCCTGAAAGGAGCTTGAGTTGAGACTCAGTTCAAATTTCAACTAGATGAGCCAGATGGAAAAATCGAAGAAGATAACAAAGGGCAGTTGGGAGTCAGGAGAGGGAGCAGAGGGACAGGATGCCAGCATATCTCCTCCTAAATTGTGTCAGTTTGATTTCTGGCAGACAAAAGTTGGGTTTGTTATTGTATTTTCTGATATTCCAAGCTTTGGGACATTTATCTTTGCTATTTCTCTGCATTTGTCATCACACTATCAGCAGAGTTGCCCCAATAACCTGTGTCTGGAAGCCAGCTGGCTCTGCTCCTGAGAGGAAACACATCCCTCACATCTCCAGGCACTCCCAAGCCACTGCAATCTTTCTTAACACTGGGGAGATTTTTCCCCCATTAGGGTCATACTTAAATCTCCTTTGTTGATTGAGCAAACATCCTCTCCAGGATGAAGAGGCTCAGAATAGATGGATAAAGGACAAGACTCTGGCACCTTTAAAGTCTGTGGGAATAATGCCACTGACTTCAGTGGGGCCAGAATTTTAGCCAGAGCTTTTCTCCAAAATCAGCATTTGTGTCACATCTTTAACATTGGCATTACAGAGAAAAGTCAAAATTAGGTGCTCCCTTCTGAAACAAATGACATATAACCACTGACTGTCACAAACCACACAAAGGGATTTAAACTATTAAACACCTGTAGAGTGGGGCAGAATGAAACTCTCAAAAAAACACACTTTTGATTTTCGATGTTTGATTTGGCTTCAAAACCATCTTCAGCTTCACTCAGCAAGCCTTTGAATCTTCCCACAAAACAAAGCCATGAGCCAGATAACCAAACCAGCCAAGTGCATTAACTTAAGAGCAACAGCAAGTGCCATTAGAGAATGTGTGCACGGTAAAGAACAAGCACCTCTAAATCCACAAACAGCTTTTATCCTGTTTGCTGTATCTCATGCACATGAAGAAGTGTCTGCTTATTTGTTGCCTGGCTTAGATTCTGCTTGGTTTTGTTTTTATAAAGGATTAAAAACAAATTCTCACTTTAGCTTGCTGAAAAGATAGGGTCAATATCATCATTAATCACCATCAACAGCCCACTCCACCTTTGATCACAGCTACAAGACTCGGAAGATTCACTACAACACACCTGCCAATGACATTGCATTTCACATTAGCAATCTGGTGTGAAGAAAAATGTACCCTGAATTTTAAGTTGCTCTCAAGACTCACAACATAATGGATGTGGTATTTTAAAGTTCATGAAATATTGAAAACAGATATTTTAATCTGTCAAATTAATTGCTAATCTACTTTATGATCAGCATGGTTTCAAACTTTACTAATATAAGCCTTCTCTTCACTCCTCCTTTCAGCGTCTTTGCAGGTTGAGTTAACTTTTTTTCAAGATTCAGGTGCCCAGCTGCCACTCCTCTGAAGTCTCCTGATCACCATACAATACCTGGCTGTAGGATTAGCCCTACAGATAATCAGGCATTTCCCCTGGAACATTATTCCCATTAATCCTATGGCAAAGGGCTGTCCCCTGCAGAGTACTCAATTTGACTTGACAGCTCTTTTGCAAACATGTTTTGTGAATAGGCAGGAACAAGAAAGGGGAAAGAGAATGATTGCCACTCTCAGAGGAGATTGTCTCCTCTAACACCTGCAAGGGCACCAAGTGAAACTTGCAGATAACAGGTTCATACAGGAAGCCAGAGCTGGTAGTTCACAGAATTAAGCATTTTTTATGGGACATTGAGAGTGGATAAAACTTACATGAGCTTTTAAAAAAGAGATTAAATATATTCACTGGGAAAAAAATCCACGAAGAAATGTCAAACAAGATGTTCTTTTCACAGAGTGCACTGGTACCAAGAGTATGCTAATTCTAAGGAAAAAAAAAAATAAAAAAGAAGAGAATCCTATGTTAATAGCAAGTTATCCTTCCCATGAATCTTAGTAGGTATTAGGGAAGAAAAAATAGAATGTATTCCTGATTTAACAGTATTTCATGCAGGTCTGGCAAAAGGCAAAAAAAAAAGAATGGACTGTACATGATTAAGTATATTTGCTTTAAGAATAATTTAGGAGGTTAGGGCTCGCCTCAGCTTCTTGCATTTTTATATCTGAACACTTTAATTGCCCTTTTATTAAATTTGTTCAGTAATTTTTACATTCACCTTTAATTATATTTTTTTTATTGCACGGGACTGGGATCAAATTTAGATGAACTGCTTTAAAATGGGAAGGATTATAAATTCTGGCATATGGCTGGAACATTAAACTGAATGCTATTCCTTTAATATAGAAAAATTCTGCCTGGAAAAACTCTATAAAATGCCAAGAGAGTCTATTCTCAAGACAGTCTGTGAGTGCTTATAGGAGTCAGCAAGAGGGAGGACACTGGGAGCTAATCAACACTTCACCAAGTATTTTGACCACTTTATTTTAACATCCCAAGTTTGCCATGTTCTTCCCCACTCCTCTTAGGGGAAAGCAAAATCCAAGATGAATTCCAGTCTTTTTAATGAGATGGATGTTAAATCTCCTCCAAATACAATTTTTACTTTTGTGATATGCTGATAAACACATGCTGCCTGTATCCAGTGAAGCTGCTCCATCAGAGTGAGATGTCAGAGAGGAAAAGTTTTGCAGCCCACTGGATGTAAACAAAACAATTTCACAGCACCAAGAGCTCTTAAAAGTTTCATGACTAGTTAGAACTCTTATTAATTAAACATGAGCCATATTATTGCAGCTCTTGTACCAATTAAGCAGTGAATTGGTGCCCTGCTATACAGAGTGACAATGCTGTTGTCCTTTGGATCTTACATCAGTGTTTTGACTTATTAGTTTGGGTGTTTAATCCAAAGTTTCAAACATGGAATTAATAAAAACTGAAGGCTTCCATTATGTAGCCATAGCAGTGGCCATACTTAGTAATTCAATCACTTCTCATGGCCTTGTACTAATTATATTAATTCAGTTTTATTTAAATGCCTTTGAAACATTTTGATTCAGAAGGGGGGGAAAAAAAAACAAACCACAACAAAAGAAGAATTTTATATTCACCTCAGTAATGCATTAAGCACTCAATTTGACCAGCATTTTAACTGCCCGCTTTGAAATCAGCAACTTTTCATTTTCAACTTTACCCCAGATTCCTCTGCAAGGCATTTGATGTTTCTTTGGCCCTGGGGGAGGCAGTGGGTTGGCCATAGTCTATTTGATCACTGATAAAGTAATAGCTTTAGCTTTCAGCTGAATACATAAATTGGGGGGGAATAAAGAAAAATGCAGTTGCTGTTGCATGGGCTCATATGATTAAAATTCCTGCGTTCTAGGCAGGGGTAGCTCCATAGACCTGATCTGGCATTTTCTGCCTGAAATTATGACAATTTTTCTATTTAGGTAGAAAATAATTTATTTCCAAGTGAATTTCATTTCAAGCAGTAGAAAGACACAGTGGGAGCAACAGCAGCAAGGATCACATATTTCTTCATACTGCAACAAACACCAGGTCTGAACACCCAGCAGGAATTAAGATTTCCAGAGGTTCAACAAGAGGGCTAGTCCAGAGCTTCTTCACCACTTCAAACCTGGGAATCCTCTTCTGAAAATAATTAACAGGCTTGCAGGGGGCTGTCACAGCAGCTCATCAATTTATAGCCAGTACAGATCCACTGAAACTTTGAATATTTATTAATTACTCTTCCGTGATGTGTTCATTTGTCATTGTGTGTGGAAATGTCCACGCATGTCTTCAGTTGTCCAGCTTGCAGCCATTCCCACAGGGCACAGGTGGAGAAGCTCTGGTCCAATGCAGCTGAGCAGGAAAGGAGAGACCCCTGTACCTGTGTGATCCTTGACAGCTGTTTTCCTGCAGCACCAAAAAACCTGCTGGGAGTAATTCTGAGCTGTCAGACCAGAAGGACTCAGGGCACCTCTGTTGGGGAGATGAGAAGATTTAATTGCATTTTTTGGGAAGGGATCCCATTGTCCAATAAGGTACTCGAGGTACAATAACCAGGAGATTTTAATTTAAAGAAATAAAAGGAGGAAGACTGTTCCTTACCACAGAGATATAAAAAAGACAATTTCACGTCTGGATGATTGACTCCAATTTACAACAATCTTGTAACAATAATCATTTCAATAATGTGGCTTGCCAAGGGTTTTAGGGCAGCTAACTGAATTATAGCAAATCTTTACAATTACAACGTTTGTAATCAACGCAGTTAGTGAAGCCTCAGCAGCTTTCCCTTATCATTTACCAGTGAGTGATAGCTCGTTGGAGGAGGCCACCCTTCAGCAAAGAGCACTGGAGCAGCACACAGACCAGCCAAGCCTCAGCTTGACAGCTCCAAGAGACAGGGCTGCAGGGATGGAGGGAATACGGGATGAGCAGAGGCTCCCCGTGCCACTCTTCATCATTCCTGCTAAGGACTGTCTGGAAACTGAAAGAGAGGGAATTCATAACAGATATTGGGAAGAAATTCTTTACAGTGAGGGTGGTGAGGCACTGGCACATGTTGCCCACAGATGTTGTGGGTGCTGCATCCCTGGAAGTGTTTAAGACCTGGCTGGGGTCCTGGAGAGCACCCAAACTGTGCCTTTGGAGATGACAATTTGTCTCCCTTGTAAAAGTCAGCATCCCCCAGCAAGTTCAGTGTTTTTTCAACCTCAGTCAATTACAGTTTATGACTATAACTATAAAGGAAAAAACTAAAAAGCAACAAGAAATACATTTTGTCCATGACAAAAGTCATCACAAGAGACTCAGATGTCTCTTCCTTCTTGACCTCCACCAGCATAACAAGTTTGAGAATCAATATTCCAGTCATGAGGACAAGTTTTCTCTGTGAGAGAGCCCAGCACTGGTGATGGATGACTTTGGCCAGCTCTCCTCACTCAAGCTGCTCACCAAGGCTTTTCTGAGCACATTGAAAAGATCTAATGTAGAAATCATCAAACTAAGTATGTGAATGTACATGTGCATTGCTGATACCCACACTGGAGCTTGTTAGTGAGATTCCTTCACGGTCTGCTGAGACAAGTAACAGTGTTGCCTCGTTCAGAGGTGACTTCTGAAAACTTGAGAGGTTTTGTCACCAAGAACTGCCTGTGCCTTCAAGTTGCTTTATAGTTAGGGTGGCTGAGACCAATAACAACAGTGTGACACAGTCAAATGATGAGAAACCCAACCCAGCAACCAAAATATATTCTTGTCTGGCACACAAATATCTGCTCACTCTACACTAAGGTTCATACCTGGCACCTTGCAGCTGCCCTGGCTGCCTCTTCCAGGTGTGTGTTGGCTACAAATGGACCACATGGATTTACTGCAGTAATGAATTATACTCTGGGCTTCTGGAGTACACGTGTTAATGTTGGCTTCTGCAAGCTACCAGTGGGAGCAGAGGCTGGTAGAGCCTCAGGTCACACTGCAAAGATCAACCTTCTTTTGGTTTGACACAACCTTCTACCCCAGCCAGTGAGTGCACACACACTCAGCTGATTTTCTTCATTGGCCTAATGTGTGATGTGTGACTGTGTCTGAGACTTCTGAAACTGTTGTAATTTCCTGAGTAAATAAGCAATAAACAAAGCAAGTAGAACCTTCAGTGGGATTTCAGGAGCTCTCTGTAGCAGTTCTGTACCTGGTCATACAGCACAAGTTATCTCCTTCTGCAGTCAATAGGATTTTGTAACCTAGCAGTGAAAAATCATCTTTTTCATCACCAGCTATGAAAGTCAATGGTTCAAAAATTCCCAATATGCTGAGATCACCATTTCTCCTGTTGATAAATAGTCTTTTCCTCTGTGTTTCTTTAACTCCTGGCTGCCTCTGACAGCTGCCTCTGATTCTGATACCCAACATTACCTGAGAAAGCAGGCAACTTTTTCTGCTAGGTTTCTGCACCTGACAGGGCAATGTTGGTAATAATAAGGATTCATATATTTCCAAAGCAGGTTCATAGTGACATAGAGATATCAGTGTCTTCCTACAATGAGCAAAGCTGAAAGACTTGAGTGCTTCCATCTCCCAGCTTCGGGATTTGCTTTGTCACTTTGCAGTATTGATCATTATAATCCTGGGATATTTATTGTGCTGCTCTGGTTTCTTTGCCAGTTAGAGTTATAACTAATTCAGTCAGAATAACCAATAGCCCACCTTAAAACCTCACTTTTCTGCCCTCATGACTTGATTCTGATGGTTCTTGGCAGACAACACTCCTCATACTCAGTCTGCAGACAAAGCTTGGTTTTGTTAATGTCAGTACAGCGAGCCAAGGTAGGTCTGCATTGCGCAGAAGTACAGCACCCGAGAGGGAGAGAACAAAGAGCTCCCTCACATTTCTGTGTGCTATACGACCATGGAAAGAAACAAAAATACATCCCCAATAAAAATTAGGAGGTCTTTTGTATCTGAATTATTCAAATGGGAGTTTGCTTTTAAGCCTCAAGCTCGAGGTAGTTTTCTTCCACAGCATGGCCTACATTCAGGATATTGAATATATAACTGTATATACAGCTGGGTGTAGAACTGTGCTGAACAAAGGGGAGAGCTGGTAAAGCCCTGCCCCTGAATCTCCTGCCCCAATTAGCCTCACTCCTGTGTGGTGCTATAATTGACTTGTGCTCTTTATTAAACACAGGAGCACTTAGTCCATTGCTCCTGAGCTTAGCAAGCTGCCAGCTGAGCCTTTTCTTTACCCCTCAGAGGAACAATGAGGCAGAGCAAGAGCTGCAGCTCAGCCCACGCCCTGCTGTCCCCTATGGTGCCCCCATTTGGGAGAGAAAGGCAGAGCCTGTGTGGGGTGTGCTCTCACAAGCAGAACCAGCACTCCCAGCCGCCCTGTCCTGGTCACCAACGCATTTTGTTTTGCTAAATTGTTGTGGAGAATACCTCAGTTGCCAGCAGAGAAGCAATATGTTGCTTCATTAGGAAAAATCAGAACTCCGGTTCAATTTCTGAAAGAAAAATATTATTCTTCCCTCTCTTCTCCCTGTTAAAAACAGCTGCGCACTTCCAACCATTTCTGCTAAGAGAAATCAGACTTCCTACTCCAATGGGCAGAACCTTAACCAGGCTGTTGGCAAATCCTTTGCAAGCTGAAGAAAACATTTTCTTTTTTTTTTATTTCAAGAAGTCAGTGCATACACACAGACCTCACAAACACCTTTGCCACTGTTTGGGGGCACCTGTTGTGAAGAAGGGTTTGAACTTCACTGCCAGATGAACCATCAGGGGCACTCACTGCAGGATCTTTTGCTGTCCCTGTCAGAACAAGGGTTTTATCTACTCCAGGAAAAATGGGAGGAAATCCTAGCATCTTCCCCAGCCTGGCCTTGTACAGAAGCAAGAGTCAGCTCAATCCTATTCTTAAAATACCAAATTAGGACAACAGAAAGGCACAATCTCAGATCTCCCTTTAGAAAACACAAGCTGACAGTAACTCAGCTACACAGAGGTTAACAGGAACCAGCACCAAGGAGTGCTGTGGTAGAGAAACAGCCAAGGAAGGGGTTTATTCCTCCTATGCCTTGGGCACTGCTTTTGGATTAGAAACTCAGAGCTGAGGGTTTTTGTTGAACTGAGTTATTTTTTGACATTAGCCTTGATTTTGTGACTGAGCTGTTGTATCCTCTCTGGGCAAAAGGGACAAGGTTGTCCTGTCTTGTGGCTTTCTTTGCAGCTCTTCTGGCCATTCTAAATGAATCATTAGTCAAAGCAAATGCAACAGATTGCATTTCTAAGACCAATATGCTTGGAAATCTAAAAAGTAAACCATTTTTTTCCAGCTTGGGGTTGTTATAATCCAGAACATTAATCCAGTAATAGAGCTTGGTTCTTCACCAGCTCTCGTATGTGTCAAAAACTGAAATATTTTGGAAAAGGATCACCTTCTGTCATTCTATCCTTGGATAGATTTTTCCTTTTTACCAAAAAGATATTGTTAATTGGCAGAGTATGAAAGGGATTCAATGGTAATGGAAAAAAAGGTAAGTTTCATTTTTAAAGAGATGCCATCAAATATCACAAGCTTTGCCACTTTTCTCTCCTTTGGTGAATGCAGCTTCTGAGAGACAACTCCCCATACATCTGGTTAAGAAGAAACTGTGGTAGCTCCACACAATTAATTTTAAGTATTCCACTTCCCCTCACTGGCAATGTTACCTATTTGTTCACTGTATTCAGAGGAAAGGTCTAAACATGCCCTGACTACAAGTAAAAAGATCTTCAGAAGTTCTGTGCATGTCAGAAGGGTCTTTTTACTCAGCAGGCTGCATTTTGGATGCCAGGAGTATTTTAATAAAAGAATTTCTGTTCAGATCTCCTAAAATAAAAAGAAAATTCCAGGGTGAAATACAATTAAACACTTCCAGCATCACTTTTCCAACATTATAGTTTTTCTAAGCGTATTTTTCTAAATCACATACTGAAACAAGTTAAAGAGAATATAAAATATAAGTACTATTTATTCTTTTGTCAAAGAAAAATTCCTGATTTTCAAAGCATGAAAAGATTTTTCTACATTTCATCTACTAACTTGCCACTTGATCATTTATACCACTTGATCATTTTATTTGTCTTGTAAGAGAAGCATTCGAGGTAAAAGTTCCCAATAATGATGTTCAAAATCTGATCCTGCCCATTCTGTCAACATACTGGTTTTCAAAATTTGCTTATGACCAGTAGTGATGGGAATAGAGAAAATAGAGAGTAAGTCTTGACAGGTCCTTCTTTTTTTCTAGTGCAATAGGAGACACTAAAGGATTTGACTTTATCCCATACTCCATTAAAAAAAATCCATAAAATGAATCTATGTTTTTCCATGAGACCTCCTAAGAAATCATTTTCATAGCCTCATAAAATATTTTGGCCATTTTTTGCACTATTTCAGATGACCCATAAGAAGTTTGTCTTTCCCAAACTGTTTATCATGTGCTGCTTGTGGCTCTTCTGGATCTCCTGGGAGATCTTCTGTGTGATGTGGAGCCTCTCTCAAACCCTCAGCTCACCAGCCTCACCTCTTCAGGGATTAAAAGTGAATAATGCTTCTGCCTAATCCCAAATTAGGCAGCCAGATGTCCTACAAGCTGTAAAATATTGATATATGTCACAGAGACTGACAGGCAGCTGTATGGGCATGAGTGATGGCTCTGGAGCTGAGGGAGCTTTTGTATTCAGCACTCTCAGGTCTGCTCTGGAATGGTTGTTAAACTTCCAACACAGATGCCAATTATGACAGACAGCCAGACACTTGACCTCTACGGCTCTAAATTTTGTAGCTGATCACAGAGCAGTCAGATGGGTGATGACTTTTAGTCACATCAGCCTGGTCTGAATTTAAGGCCTTAAGGCAGACTTGAGAACACAAAGACCCTTTTCCATTACCAAAGCCATAAGGCTGGTTTGAAAACATATTGACATTGGAAGGTAGGCTAAAAGCAGCATTTTGTCTTTGAGTTTTTATTAATAACTGAGAATTTCCTATCTAGAGCTTATGTTATAAGTGCTTAGTCTAACAGTTCAGGTCTAAGTTTCATAGATCAGATCTAGGAGCAGTATCATAGATATTCCTATAAATAGCTTTCTGTAAGACAAACAAATCTTTTGCTACACAACTAGTTTTCGTGCAATAAAAATAATAAAATAAAATAAAATAAAATAAAATAAAATAAAATAAAATAAAATAAAATAAAATAAAATAAAATAAAATAAAATAAAATAAAATAAAATAAAATAAAATAAAATAAAATAAAATAAAATAAAGCAATAGATGGTCAAATCAACATTATCAACTGCCAGGTGGATTCATCCCATATAAATGACACCTCTGTCTAAGCCTCAGAAAGAGGAGGATGGACTGACACATATTGCTTGTGTAAAATAGATTTATATTTATCCAAAGAAGTGTCTCCAGCCCAAAGGTTGGAGCCCAGAGGGAAAAGAGAACAGTTTAAAAGCAATGAGCACTCTTGCAAAATGTCCAGTTGGGGCAGACAAAAGAAGCAGAAGCCAGAAACAGAAATGTGTCAATATGAATCTTTTGGACATTGTTTATCCTGTTCACAACAACCTGAAGGAGTGAAAATCTCATTACTGTTCACCAGTTACAAAATGCAAAACGAAATTTAGGAATCAAACACAGCAGTTTTAAGGCCACTTTTCTTAAAAATGCCCATGAAGTTATTTGTTCTGTATGTTTTAAGTGAGACACTTCAAGTGATCACATTAAGTGATGCAGTTTCATAGGTACAGCAAATATTAAATTCTGTCCTACATCCAACCCTAGATCTGCAGTGCCTTTGATAGACAGGCACTTGCCACAGGTTGGGATCATAAAATCCTAAAAGTGAGCACAACTTTGGAGAAACTCAGTCCTTAAGTAAATTGTTGCACCTAAATTTTTATCCCTACTTACAAGGGTTACTATTTCAAATATTTCCCTTAACATAGATGCTGTAATTTATGTGATAACAGAAGTAATGCCAAAATGTCCATGAAGTATCTTCACTGTCACTACAGAGCAGCATGATGTCAATAATGTGAGGGAATCTTGTCACTCCACAAAGTCCAGCAAGGCTGGCAGGAGAACACAGTCATGTTGAACACCAGAAGCCAGGGGCTAACACTGGGAGACAGAAGACATTGCACTCCCAAGAGCATATATTTAATTTCAGACATGTCTTTATATGAAGTGTATGCACAAACAACTGTGAGGAGCTTAGGCTTTTTAAATGTAAAAGAATATTATAACAGACATTAACTTAGCACAGATTCCTGAGAATTAAAAGCTCTTTTCCTCTCAGATGCAGAAACATTTGCTGAACAAATAAGCAGGAAAGAGAAGCTGATGGTATCTTTAAGGAAACCCATGTAATACATTAGGATATATGAAAAATCAAAGTAATAGTTTTTATTTGGCAAAGTAATGTACCCACTCTGCTGCCCAAGAGCATAAAGGCTGTGGCTGTGTCCCAACATTCATCTCCCCTATGCCAGCAACAAGAATAACTTCATTGGGTGGTTCTGCAAAGTCTGGGAGTGGTTTTTCTGATTGTTTTTTCCCAAAGAAGAAAAAATAAAAATAAAAAAAATATATTAATAAGAGTGTCTCACAGAAACAAGAACCCATTTAGGAGCTCTGCTAAGAATGCCACATCTTCCCCTGAGGTGTGGAAAACTGTGGCAATGGTAGACAGGAGAAATTATATAAAGGTGACACTGTTAAAGTAGATTGTTCTTTAATTGTCTGCCCTGGGCAAATAATATCATCTTTTTCCATTCTTCATCCTGCTTCTCCCCCACATCCCTGACACTAATGTAAAGTTTCGTGTTCTGACTATTAATAAACTGGTAATGTTATAAAAATCTTACATCTAGTTGAATAACACTGACTTAACAGCCCAACCACTGATCAAATTTATTTCTGTGTAAAAGAAGAATGTCTGCTTTAATATCATTGGCACTGTGTTAGCTTAAACTTGAAGATGAGAGTCACTCTTAAGATTCCTGTCTAGGATAAAGCTTTTTTCCTCTCCTGTTCCTTTCTCTGCAGTCTGAGGCCAGTTTTATTCTCAAGAACCATATTGCTTCAAGGGCAGACTGCAGGCAAATTCCCACCAGTTTGACTGAAAGGTGAATTTTAAGCTGATGTAATCAAGCAACAGGAAAATAGAAGATATTTTGAAACTTCTTTCCAAGGAGGTGTTTCAACTGGGTTAAGAGTAGTTCACACTGATTTAGCCTGAAGGAAAAAGGAGCTTGCACACCTGTTACAAGGCTTGTCCTCAGCTCGAGGTCACAGCCACCAGCTGAGGTGCAGGAATTAACTCAGCACCCACATTCAGCCCTTTGAGCACACAGGGGCAGCAACTCACAAACAAGTCCAGCCCAAATGTCCTGCTGATCTCAGTTGAAGTCAATTCCTTCCTCATTCCACCCTACCCCGAATAATCCATTATCCCTCTGAAATACAAATACCTCTACAAGCTTTGGGCTTGTTGACCAGATCAAATACAAATTGATTCAAGTTGCATCAATTCAATTTACTTAGGTTTCCTCACTTGTACCACACTCCATGCCCTAAGCTTGGGTATTTTGCCCGTGATCTCAATGCAGATTTAAAGAGCCTCCTGTTAACCAACTTAAAAGTTGTGAGGCTCCCAGAAATCCCTATCCCTGCTTTTGTTGTGCCTGATCCTGGACCTGCAATGCATTTCTGTCAGGTCTCATGGCTGTCATGTCTGTGGCTGGGAGAAGAGCAGTTGGAAGGATCAGCCTCCAGAGCCCTGATTATGGTGGGTACAGAGGGACCCAGGCTCCCATCAACAGCACCACAGTCCCATGCTGAGCAGTGCTTCTCCTGGCCTCAGGGGGAAGACCTCTAAGAAAATATTCTTCATATTTTCAGTGTGTGCCTACAACTCATTCCCTAGAGTTACACTTTTGTCTTGCTATATGCCTAAATGCAAAGCTGAACTTGCTTGCTGGGATCCAGCACACAGGAATGTCTTGTTAGTTCTCCTTTGAATATCCCTCCTGTTGGATTGCTGATATTTTTATTCAAACTCTTCTTTTTTTCAGACTGTAGCACCTTGATACCAATATTGCCTTGCATCCTCACTCTAGTCTCTGATTTTCTCGTCACAGCAACTTTATTTTCTGTGCAGGCTGCTCTAGGAACAGCTGCTGCTATTCCACCAGGATATTCCTTCCTCCCTTAGTCTGGCTGTTGAGAGGCTGCAGGTGTTCTCCAGCCCCACAATTTCTGTTTGTGCTGATGGATGACTCAAGACTCCCTGGGTATTCCCTGCATTCAGGTGTGCCTGGAGAAGAGTTTCTGCAGCCCACACCAGCCACAGGAGCACCTAAGAAAGGCTATTTCCATGACAGGGTTTCAAGGAATCCTTCCTTTTTTAAATTTCAGGGATCCCGACCTCTGCAGCAATGCTGCTGCCATAGTACCCCCATGTCCAAGTATGCTTGGCCTTTACTACACATCCTGCCTTGTTCCCAGCTGTTACATGTTTGAGGAGAAGCCTGTGGAAAGCCCACCCTGTGCCCCCCAAATCACAGGGGGTGCTGCCTGCACCTTGTCTCCAGGGATGAGGTGGTCCCTGTGCCTCTCAAAAGTGACATCCCCTCATCTCCTCAGTATCCAGCCTTACATCTAGCTGCTGGACTTCATGGGAGCAGGCAGGAATTTGGCATCAGCATTTCCTCACAAGAGGAACGGTTTGCCAGTCAGCCTGAAACTCTTTAGAAAACTAGACCAGTGTTCTGCAAAGAAAGAATAAGCTTAATGAAACAGTCTTTGAACAAATTTATAAAAATGAAAAGGAAGTGCTCTCTCTCTCAGCTAACTGCATGCTGGCTGGGCTCCAGTTGCTGCTCTCTTTATTTCATCCAGCTGAAGTGCTGTTGGGGCCTGTCTCAGCTCCAAGAGCCACAGTCAGAGCCTGGAAAGCCTGAGCAGTTTATGTTGAACTCAAACACCTTCATTGTTGTCCAGGTCCTTAGGCAAGGCACAGAACAGGGATGCTGCCCTGGGGATGCTCCCATTCCTGCAGAGCCCTTCTCTCTGCAGGCTGTACAGATGCAGACATCAAACAGTGTTACCTGCAGCTGGTAAACTCAATCTTTAATCAAGAGATGCATTTTACTGAAAATTGTAGGGTTGTTACCTCTTACAACCTGTCTTTAGGAATGTGGGTATCCCCTGGCATAGGACAGTCACATCCTGGCATATCTATTTGTGTGGCCAGTGAACTCCAACCTTTCCTGAAGGTAAATATAGGGAAAAATGACTGGGTTATTTCCCTGCAAGCAGCCCATGTACCCTCTGTGAATGAGATACTATCTGCAGGGTGCCATTTAATCCTAAATCTACTATGATGAAACATGTCTCCTGCCAAAAAAGGGTGTGCTTACCCTCGTTCTCCCCAACAGCACTTCTCCACCCCTTTCCCTACAACCAGCACAGCTGTGACCCTGTGAGCAGCCAGCTCAGGCCAAGCTGCTCTGCAGTCTGGGCTTTGCTTGCTGAAGTCCCTGAGCCAGCACATGGAGGGGTTGAACACACAGCAGTGCCTGTGCTGAGGAAGCAGCTGGAGCCAGAGGTCTCTGTGGGCAAGGGGAAGGGAGTGGGGACACTGATTTCAGGAGCAGCCCATGGTCAATTCAGCCCAACCACCCACTTCATGCCCAGTCCTTACACCTGAAAGCTGCATTTTGTACAAACACACAAAACCACTGCCATGTGCTGTACAAACAAGGATGTGATTAGAGACACAGGTGACAGTGGGGACTACCAGGAGGAGAGTGGAGGACAAATTTCTGATTTGGCTGACCGAGTTCTGATGCCAGGCTTCACACCTTCATTGCTGAGTCCAAGGACATGTGTCATGCCAGCACTAAACCTTTAGCAATGCAAACCTTTAGCCTATGCATGGTTTGGAAATGTATTAATTTCCCACGCTAGGTGTTGGGTTGGGCAATTCCACACCTCCTTTAAGGCTCATCTTTCCATCACACCATGCTGTTACATCACCATTCAATGCATCTCAAAGCTGCAGCCTGCAAGGCTCTGCTCCACACCCAGTCACAAGCAACACTCAAATTTGTTTCAGACTACAGGTTTGTAAATTCATACCTGGCATTGTTACAACAGGCTGTGAACACCCTCATGCCTGGCTTTTGTAATTTCATGTTTGGTTTTGTTGAATACAATGGGGGCTTTCTTGAGGAGCTGTTCTGTGGTCTCTATCACAGGGGTAGTGGCAAATGTCACTTGAATGTCACCTACCAGACAGCTGAAACTCAGTTTGGTACTCGTGGGCTTCCCTTTTTAAGTGCTTGTTGCTTGACTGTTTCATCAATTTAGATAAGCTGGAAAAATACATCAAAGACACACACCAGTTTTCTGGTAATGAATTTGTTTCAAGCTACTTGATGAAATTTGGAGAGCAGCAGCTAAATCTAGCAATAACTGATGCCAAAGCTGCCATCAGTGGTGAGGACCTGCACTCAGCACAGTGTATTAAGTTTAGAAGTGAGCCTGAAAGGTCTTGGGGAGACAGTGAGTAAAATGTTGGCATTTTACTTTAAGAACCATGTTAGAGTGGAAGATACAGCCTTAATAAAATATGTTTTGTACCTACTCTTAGTAAATCAGAGCAAAATCAGCAGTCTATACAGGAGAGGAAGACTAGAACTCAGCTTGCAAGCAGACTGAATTATTTCTCACTACAGATTTGAGGTTATTGGCAGACAGCCTGTGTTGCCATTTACTCCTCATAGCAAGCATGTTTTAAAAACTATTTTCCATATAGACAGACACACTGTAGCCACTGAGACTGCGGAGAGCTGCCATGTAGACCCTCCTGCCCTTTGGAGGCTCCAGTTTGATTTCCAGGTAATACTAATCTGAACTGAAATTGCAATTATGTCTGGCCAGAAAACTGCTGGTTCCTTCTCCACATGGCAAATAACCAAGAGAAGAGCAAAATGAGGAGATGCACTCTGCTTTCCTTCCTCCCATGAGCTACAAACAGTGTCTCTTACAGTCCTGAAATTTGCTTTGAATAGATGCCTCTGTGTCCTTATTGTAATAACATTTTCATTTGTAACTGGGGAAAATGCTAGGCAAAAAAATTGATAATTGTAATGTTTGCTTTTACTTGATTATTATTTTTCTTCTTGTTGTCCTTCTCTCTTTTATATTTTAGACAAGAGTATCACCATATTTAAATGCCTCTTTGGTTTCTATTAAAATAACCAATGAAACATTTCCTCTCTCCCAACCCCCAAAAAATTTTACTCGTTGAGGTATCTTTTTATCATTCTCCTCAGGGAGAAAGAGCACTCTGTGGCCTATACAGATGTATCACCTGTGAGGTTTTCTCAGCAATACATTGTGGCTGTGTGTTAGTCCCTCTAAAGAGAGACCCTCAGGCTACTGCTTTTTTGTATTATCAAAATAGAATTGCACCCACTTCTGGATTACTAATTGATGCAAATTATACTGACATAGCTGGTGAATTTCCTGCTTGAAATTAGCAGCCATTTCAATGGAAAAATCGTTAAAAAAGAAAAGAACTAAGTAAATAAAAAATGCTGTTTGTTGTGTTGTTGGCTGGGCTGAATCCGCTAATGTTTTTAAAGTAGTTTTTAAGTAATTTTCTTTTAATCAGCTCAGCTAAAATTCAGAGACCACTGTTTTAACATTAATGTGTGATCTGGTTGGGTTTGTTTGAAACTGTTGGACAAGAATTTGCACAGTTACAAATGCTGTGGGTGTATCAGTGCTCAGTATGGAGAGAAAGAGGAAAAGGAGGGGAATAGGAGAGGCAGGGTGGGAAAGAGACAAGGTGTTTTATTATAGACAGCCAACATGTCCACATTCAACACTAGGATTAGTCAGAACTTCCTTCTCTTCCTTCATTTTTTCATGTAATTAGCAGACTGCTTTTCAGAAGCCAAAATCTCAGAGAGATGATCCAGAAAAACGTGTCTGTTTAAATAACTATTTTCTTCTTCTCCCAAAATATTCTCCTTTCAGTTGGCCCAACAGACTTCCAGCAATAAGCTCCCTTTCCTGCTCCTCACCACACTAACCCTGTTATTTCCAAAGCCATCTCAGAAAAGCAGGGTTTTGGATTTTTGTAAAGGCCATTGATGGAGAGCTTTGACCATTCCTAGATCTCTTCACAACACAAGCATGAACTTCAGGTCAACTCTGAGCAGTGACCAAAATTCAATGCACAAATGGGAGGTGCTGTGAAAACCTGCAACTAAAGCATTTAAAACTATGAAAAATTCATCATCCAGTCTTTTGTAGGAAGAATGTGTGGTCAGAACAGGTACAGCCCAGAGCAAGGAGCTGCACCTCTGCCAGAGATGAATGGCTTGAGGGAACAAAGGACTTTTGGACAGCAAATTAATATGATTATGCAGAAGCTGATTTACTGTTTACTTTTAACTCTACTTATAGTTTTTAAAACTATTGTTCACGTGATTATGCATTTTTGATTGTTGCTTTTATTTTGTTCACGTGCCTTGTAAGAACTTTGCAAGTGAGATGATTGTTTGTGGTTTAGAGCATTACTGCTCATCTTTATCTTGGGTTTTTAATCTTGGTATTTTGTTTTTTATCTTATTTTTTCCTAATTTAGAACAATGTATTTTTCAGTAGCCTTGAAGGGGTATTAGAAAGTTTGACAGACTGCAGAAAAACACCTAAAATGGTTCATCCAGTGCACTTGTTATAATGGTTTAAACAAATAAATATGTAGAAAAACAGCTAAATATGTAGAAAAAACAGTTAAATATAGTTTGGCTGGTGCACTTGATACAGATTATGGTTCAGATGTTTAGGTAAATTGCTGCAATGGCTTTGGGTAAAAGTCCTGTTTGCTGGCAGTGGCAGGGCTGATGGTGAGCGTGGCCTCAGGGTGGGAAGGCAGCAGGGATTGCTGTCCCAGGGAGCCTGCAGGAGCAGTGGAGGGTGAGGTGCCACGCTGAGGAGCACTGCTGTTTGTCTCCTACTCCAACCCACAGCCTAGAGAATCACAGAATCATTTAGGCTGGAAAAACCCTCTAAGATCAAGTCCAACCATTAACCCAGCATTGCCCAGTCCATCACTAAACCATGTCCCTGAACACCACACCTTCACTTTTTTTTAAATACCTCTGGGAGTGATGCCTCAGCCGCTTCCCTGGGCAGCCTGTTAGAAGCTGGCAAGTGCTCAAGTGTTGCCTAAAATAGATGAAATGTGTAAATGTCTCCCTCAAAAAAAGTGCATACGATGCTCATGGGATGGGCACTTCTCTTGGAAAAATCTTGTCACTCTTTCCTTACTCAAAACACTTTCCCTTTGAAGCTCACACATTCCATGCCAGCACGGGAGTGTCTTCTAATCTAATGCTAGCAGGAGAAAAAAACAGTGATCCTAAATCTCATGATGCAATTGTGATTCCCCTGGGAAAACAGGCAATCTTGTAGCTGTAAACTTCCTCTTCACCACACTCAAATTGTGCCCTTTACGCTCCCAGTTCCTTAATCTCAGCAATAGACTTGTGACTAATATAACATTTTAAGAGCTTTGGAGCAGGGATCACAGCAATTTCCTGGAGCTAGGATGAGATTACAACACTCAGAGATGTGATACATTAATAAAAACAAATTAATCTGCTACAATACAAGGAATATCTTGAAGCATATTTATTAATTCCACTGGGATTATATGAAATGCCGAGGTCCTTAGGAATTTCTTGTATTGTGCTGTAATTTATGGTAGAGAGACTAGACCTGGTACCAGCCTGCTTATCTGTCTATGAACAGGTCAAGGATTAAGTGTTATCAGTGCATTAATAGACTTGCCTGGAGAGAACAAGGGTAAATGCAGCATCAACAAAGGCAACCTTGCTGAAGTTGAAATCGTTGAGTTTCCATAATCTGTTGCAGAGTATGTCGAGTACATTGGCTCTCAGCATCGTGTACCTCTGAAGAGAGAAAATGCAGCTCTACAGAGGCTTCCCAAGTGGAATTCTCTGTGGGATTGAGAGCACAGGGCACCTTCAGTAACCCTGCTCAGCTGGGGAGCCCATGGGAGCTGGGCTGGAGCATCCCCCTCCATGGAGGGTGAGAGGGAGCCTGACAGGGACAGCAGAGAGGCCAGGCTGGGCTGCAGTGTCAGAGTCCGCTCATCTCTGGGCTGTTCCTAGGTTTGGTGGCAGAAAATCTGTGTTGGGTTGATGTGGCCAGAAAGTGTATTCTGTCACCATCTGTTGAAGCCAGGTGGGGTAGTGATTTCCTTATCTCCATGGCACTTATTACCTGCTAATGGGCCATCTTTAAGACAAAGTGAAGCAATCATCTTTATCTTTTCCACAACCCATCCTCCCTCCAGGAAGATATCATCTGCTGCTGGACCATTCAGTCCCACTGTATGACTGATAAAATTACATCGTCCCACTGGGAGATGCTCCACCCAGGGGGAGGAGCCAAGCCTTTCCTACCTAGATAAAAACTGAGATTTTGGACAGCAAGGAACTTTCTTTCTACTGGATTCCAGAGGAACACCAGACCTTTCCACATCATCCCTGGACTTTCAGAGAAAAACTGCACCTTCTCCAGGAGCACTGCTCCAGCTGAACCACATCTGCCACTGCAGGAGGATGCAGCCACCATTGAATGGGACTGCTACTACACCCTGAGTGACTGACAGGGTGTCAGGTTGTATTCTCATTCTGTCAGGGTTGGGACTTTTCTTTGTAATCCTGTATTTCTATTTTAATTTTCCTAATAAAGAACTGTTATTCCTAATTCTCCTATCTTTGCCTGAGAGGCTCTTAATTTCAAAATTATAATAATAATTTGGAGGAAGGGGATTTACATTCTCCATTTCAAAGAGACACTTCTGCCTTTATTGGTAGACACCAAAAAAAAGCAGGACAAAATCAAACAGGACTGCTCCATGAAGGTCCTGCAGGGGGATTTATACCAGAGTGTGTGGGTATAAAGATTCTCTATGGCATAAAAAAATTATTTACATTGTCTTAAGTTTTCCCTGCTCTGACCCCCCAAGACACTGCTTGACCTCCATGAGCACCAGTGACCACCCTTGTTTGGATTCCAGATCCCAGGGGTATGGCAGTAATTAGCATTTCCTTAGGCACTATAAATTGATTGATTCCTGCAACCAGCTAAACCTGGGGTGCTGGGGATGGCTAATATTTAAGCATGCTGATGAGCCACATGGCTTTGTATTCACCTACTCAAATACTCAAGCCTTGCTCACCAAGTGCAAAAAAGCTTTATTCATACAGAAAAAAAGGTTTGTTTAACCTGAATAGTGTCACTTAATGCTGACACCAGAAAGCCAGAAACCTGCACATCAGCAGGTTTCTTTTATAATCTCTTGAGGTTCTACTTCAGTTGTTCTCTGCCCAGCTTGAATGTCTATTTGCCTCATCACAAATGATTGCCGATTTATTGTCAGGGCTAAAATTACCTACTCTAAATCCCTGCTAACTACTTCACTTACAAAAAATGAAGAAAAAAAATAGGTGGGGTTTTTTGTTCCTCCAGGATTTTACTAGGCTAATAACTTCAACCCCTAATTGAGGCTATAGGAAATTAGATCACAAAAACCTATATTAAAGTAACATTAAGGATCTGAATTGAAGTTGCAATAGTGATGAATTTCAAAGATGAAGCTGAAATTCCCACTGAGCAGCCTCTCCTTACTGCATCCTGAAGCACAGAGACTTCACAGGAGTGCACTGCCTGCAGATTGGAGACCCACAGGCTCTGTCTGTACTGGGAAACCAAACTGGGCCATGGGCTGGGCTCAAGCACCACCTGTGAGCACCCACAGAGTTTACACCTTAGTGCACCTTAGTGTGGGTAAATTCATGATTCTGCCACATCTGTGCAGCACTGAACCCTGGCTGCCCTTGTTTGGCTAAATGGGTGAGGACTCCCCCTCCCTGGGAGAAGGGGAGTGTGAGAGCAGGTAGGGAGAAAGAGCTTCCTCTTATCTGTTTTCTTTCTTAAAGAAGTCATATCTATTTAGTAATTTTATAATTATAAGAATGATAGGGCCCATTAGGTGATAGCTAGCACTTTACACTTTGAATTTTGTATCTGAAATTCCTTTCATTTTTCTCCCTCCCGTCCTTTGGATTGAGCTGTATCCTCAGTGCATCTTTCCACTCCTCTTGGCCTGTCAAGAAACTTAACTGAGTCTGACTGCACTCAGATCAAGCACAGCTCCTCAAGGGAACTGTGCAACCCAAATAAAATTAAATGTAGGGATTAAGATGAGTAGAGGAGGATGTGATTAACACAATCAATTAACCCAAGTTCTCCTGTGTGGAATGAGACCTACCACATCCATGGTAAATTCTCATTATGTTACTAATTTTATCATGGATGAGCATAGAGATAACCCATCTCAGTCCCTTTTTGTAGCAGATGTTCATGAGACAGCAGTGAAGAGGTGCACAGCCACTCTGAGCCTGGTGCTCTTGTATTTGGCCAAGTTCTCTGGCAGGAAAGGGAGCTGGTTTATCCTGGGACAGGACCAGCTGAGCTCAGGTACTCACATTCCCAGACCTGGAGAAGTCTGTCTGTGCAGAATGAGCATCCTGCATGTTTGTTGGGGGGTGGTGGGGAAAGGTAGGATGGGGAGCAAGAAACATGCCATCTTATGTTTTAAGTATACATCAGTCCCAGCATGGGGAGTTGGCTCAACAAACTCTGAGTGTGGAGCACCCAGAGCCATCCTTGGGGTGGAGTTCTGACTCCAGGAGTGGCCTGCAGGGACAGTAAATATAGTTTTCTTCAAATTCATGTGTTCTAGAGAGGACTAAAAACACCAGTTTGGTAAACCATTCACAGACCTTTTCTGGCATGGGGAAACATGAGAGCAGAGGAATTTGGAATTGGACAAGAGGCAGCCCCAGACACTTTCCTGGCTGCTCCCAGTCCCTGGCCCCTTGCACTTCCCCATTGTTCCATCCTTCCTGCCAGTCTGTTCCCACAAACTCAGCACCAGCTCTGCTCCTCTCTTGCCAGTCCTGGTTGTCCTTTAGTTCTCATCCAGCCACTGCTGCCCTGAGGAGCTGGCAGTCCCATTTCAGCTGCTCCTGTGCTGCCTGTAGTGCCCAGCAGTGAGTGTGAGTGTGAGTGTCAGTGTGAGTGTGAGTGTCAGTGCACAAGTGACCATGTGCCCATGTGCTCCAGCTGTGCAGTGCAGCAGCCTGCACTAGATCAAATTATTCCAAAATAGACATAATTAATCCATCCCTCTCTGACGAAACCTGGAGATTTTTATTTCTCTCCTCATCTGCTCTTTCAAAAACACACAGAGGTGGTGCTCTAGGGCTTTTAAAATTATATGTCATTTAGCACCTTAAAAAAGTAAAATTTACTGTAATCATAGGTTCCTGAGGAGCCTCCTCACATCCACCACCCAGCAGAGCCCAAATGAGCAAGGTCCTGCTTGCCTGAGCAGGGGTTGCTCCAGAGGTTTTCCTCACAGGACTGAGGAATGAGCAGAAAGTGAGGTTTCAGTCCTGATTAACTTCACAAAGGGCCATTTCTGAGCTGTGACAGTCCCTGCCCACCAGCTGCTTTCCATCCCACAGTATTCCAACTATGCCAGATATGTGATAACACTCACAATCAATGCCAGTTCCAGAGTTATTCACAGGGTTAGACATATTTATTTCTGTAAATTGAGATCTTATTAAAACCTGACTGTGTTAGGAAATACTTTGAGCACACGTGGCAAAAGAGCCTGTCTCTCCAGAAGGGAGGATAAAAGCCAGGTACATATTCTTTCATACAAACATGTAGATGCATCAAAGGGGGACAAGGCTGTTTTTTTGCTCTTTTTGTTTGTACAAAAGCTGTTTGGCACCTATATTTTATTTGTTTGCTTGTTTGTTTGTTTGTTTGTTTGTTTGTTTGGCAATTGTCTGCCGTATGGCTTTTCTCTTTTCTTCCAACTACAGCCCTGTGTTTCCTAAGAAACATATATCAAAATGACAGGTAAAATAACTGAACTTTTGTCAAAAAGAGATGCATCTCTAGTCTTTGAAGAGCATGTGGATATATCATGGGTACATTTTGGTTTTGTATAGGAGACGGTCTGGAGAGAGACAAATTCACTTCCACCCCTCCAAAGCATAATGAAATCCTGTTTCTGTACCCAGGATGCAGGTTTCCTTCTTTCTTTCACTTCCTTTCCTTCCAAAATGTCAGTCTTTTAGGTAAGTGTCCAAAACACCAACCATCTAATCTGCTCAAAAAAAGAGAGTTAAAAGCTTTTATCAAAATCCCACTTCCTTCCATTTTTCTGTTTGTTTTGACTTGTTCAATTTCCCTCAAAATAAGCCAACTTTGCTGTTCCAGACAGTCCTCCTTACGAAAACAGCTTAAAATATTTTCCTCAATGAAACCTGGACACCTGCCTTATTTCAATAATCTCTCAGTGCTTTCAGTGAAGCAGATGCTGTTGAGTCAGACGAGCAGAAATTGTACTCTTCCTAGTCATTTCTAGTGTCTCTCTCTCAAAAAAAAAAAAAAACAACTTTTCATCTGCATATCACCTAGTTCTCTAAGAGAGATGGAAAAGACCACTGAAAATAAAATAGTGCACAACACATGGAGGCTGCTGAGCCTGCTCTGCCCAGCCTCTTCCCTGGGTTGGAGTCAGCTGTGCCTCCTGCTGACTCAGACCCACTACGTTTTCAGAGGAGTAAAATACGACTGAAGAAGTGCTAAAGTGTTCATCTATAATTAAAATTTGCCAGCTATGCCTAAACGAGTTCGAAATACCTTTTCTAGAAATTACTTTTCCTATAAAATGAGATTTTTTTTTTTTCTTTTCAGATCAAAGAATGGTTTTAATGAATGAGGACATCTGTGGAAGCATTTCTTAGTAAACTGATTAAATTGATTCTGTTTCCAACCTGATCCCTCTGACTTATGGGAAGCATTTCCTGGGCAGGTGCTGGCACAGCCCAGCCCTCGTGGGTTTCTCTGCTGTGCAGGAGCCCCAGGTCAGTCCCACCAGCAGCACAAGGGGCTGAGCCAGGGCTGTGATCACCTGGAAAAGCAGAAGATGAAGTCAGTACCTGCTTTGTTCCTGTCTGTTGAATTATTGATATCAAAGGTCATGCAGCTTCAGAAAACACCAAAATGTGGCATCCTTGCTCCTTCAGAGCTCTCTCAGCCAGTTCCCCTCATTTTTCTCCATCACAGAGGAGGCTCTTCCCCCAGGCACCGAGCTCCTGGAGCTGCTGGGGGAAGCACACAGCAGCAGTTTTGCTCTACAGCAGTTGCAATACCTGTGCTGCAACCATAAAAGCCCAGGTTTCAAGCTGAGATATTTCTGGGGAGGTTTCAAAGAGGCTGCTGGCTGCTATGCAAAGTGACCAAGGTGTCTCTAGGGCAGCTATCTCAGCCAGCTGTTTTCCCAGACATGTTTTGTAAAATCATTGAAATTTCTTTTGACCTCCAGCAACACAAATAATTTTCCTCTGTTTTTTTCATATTTACCATGTGCTGGATGGCATGAACAACATGCAAATTATTATAGAGGGAGTTGTAAGGACTTAAGGAATGCAGTTTTCTGTCTCAAATCACTGTCAAGGCCACAGAAGGGATTTGCCATAAGACAAGCCACACAAGAACTTGAGATAAGCACAGAAGAAATTATAGGCCCATTAGGTGATAGCAACTTACACTTTGAATTTTGTATCTAAAATTCCTTTCATTTTTCTTCCTCCTGTCCTTTCTACTTTGGATTGAGCTGTATCCTCAGTGCCTCCTTCCACTCCTCTTGGCCTGTCAAGAAACTTAACTGAGTCTAAGCCACCACAGCAAGTAGCTGAGATAAGCACAGAAAAAGGAATTTGCAACAGGAGGGTACTAATTCCAGGCCTGGTGAGGCAAATCTGCTTAACCTCCCAGTTACTGCACCAGGACAAAAATTCCCTATGGCAAACTGTAAGAAAGAAAACAACTGCTTACACTCTTGGCATCCCAAATTATAAGAATGGCTCATATGCCCTGTAGATACTCAGAATTTGGACTGTATGAAGGTGAAAGCCCAGCAGAACAACTCTGGGACCCCCATAATCAAAAACCAGAGCAAAAAGGACCAGTAGAACACCATAGGATCTACAGGGTAGTGATAACTTTCTGCTTAATCTGTCTCTCTCACACTATTTTTGACCCCTTTCCTATTCCTTTCTCTCTCTCTCTCTCTCTCTACCTCACATTTACTGTTAAATAAAATCTCTACTATTGACTTCAGCATGTGGTCTCATTTGCACCTTGATTTGGGCAGAAGAACCTTTTAATAAACAGATCATAATAGGAATCTCTGTCCTGTTGGCATCACTTCAACAGAGTCAGAACAAAATCTCAATATAAGCATTTGCTCAGGTGCCCAAAAAAGCTATATTAGGAATACAGCCTCAGAGGAATAAAATAAATAATTCTGTTTTATTTCAAGTGTGACAATTTTTTTTTTAATAATTGTTTCTACTGCTTATTATTGACCCAAAACTCAGGGCAGATTTAAATATCAGGAGACAGGCCCATATGGCAAACATTCATGGTTATGCTAAGCATTAAATGGATGGATGAGCAGAGGGGAAAAAGAAAGAGCTGGAGATACTAACACTGAAAAGGACATTGAGCATATTCTCTGTGTTGAGAAGAGGGAGGAACCCTGAAGGAAGGCATGAAAAGTTTTCTGAATAAAGGGCTGGTGGTGATGCCAGTTGTGTGCATCTTTACACAACTGCAACAGAAGGGGAATCTAGGAGATGGGCTGTGCAGAGAGGTAGGGCAGCTGAATCCTTCCATGTGTGCCCCAAAACAGAGTTGGAAAAGCAAGTCTGCAGCTCCAGAAAGCAAACTAATATATTTCTAGGCCACAGAAGTCAATGAATCAGGCTCTTGGGAACTGAGTGGGGTTCCAGCCTGTCCTAGGTTACAATGTAAAGATGTGCCCAGGGGTGTGTATTCTATCACCATCTGCTGAAACCAGCTGGGGCAGTGATCCTCATCTCTGTGGGAGATATCCTCTGCTAATGGGCCATCTGTTAAAAACCAGGTGGGGCAATGTTCATTATCTTTCCCATGACCCATCCTTCCTCCAGGGATATATCTCCTGTTAATGGGCCATTGAGTCCCACTGCATGACTCATAAAATTACATCATCCCACTGGGAGATGCTCCATCCAGAGGGAGGAGCCAAACATTTCCTACCTAGATAAAAATCTGAGATTTGGAATACTAAAGCAGCCCTTACCCACTGTGTTCCAGAGGACAAGAGCTACCAGAGCTTTCTACAGGATCACTGCTTCAACAAGACTATTTCATCTGGACTGCTACTATCACCCTAACTAGCAGGGTGCCAGGCTGTATTCTGACTCTGTCAGTGTTTTTTCTTTTGTGCTATTGAATGTATTTTATTTTTTTCTCTCTTTTTCATATTAAATTGTATTTATGACTTGGAGTCTCGCACTGGTTTTTCTTTTAAAACCATTACACAGCCACAGCTCCTTGAAGGCTGAAACCCCCAGCTCCTCCATCCAGTGCTTCTGTGCCCACCCTGGGCTGGGTGGGAGCATCTCAGCAGAGGAAGCTCCACCTTGCACAGCTGCAGCACATCTGGGCATCATGCTCCTCAAAGCAAGCTTAGATTTGTTCACCTACAGCAAAAGCCCTAAAGGATTTTAAATGGTTAAGCTGCATTTTTTCACATGTTTGAATCATGCTCTGTCTCCATGCCTTATGTTAATGATGAGGTGGCTGGCCAGCAACACAACCCCGCCCAGGCAAACTCTTAAAAACCATGATTGTGTTTGCCTACAGTTTGGCTTGCAGAGATAAAATAATGTAATAATAAATCCTCCTCCCTGTCACTGAGGAGCTTCAGTTTTCCAAAATTAAATAACTTGGTGGATTGTGGCAGTGCACAGTTTACCCTTTCAGCACGTGAGTCACAATCCACTTTAATTACTTAAGTAATTCAGTCTCCAAGCCTCGTTTACAGTGGGCCTGCAGTGCTTGGCATCCAGCCTGTGATTTGCAGACAGATCTGAATCTCCCACATGCATGCAGTGCTCTCTTACATAAAATTTTATATATTCCTACACTCCATGCAGGAGTTATATATTATTTACATCATCTGTATTGCAAACATACCAGAAGAGCACTGGAGTTTTCTCTGGAGTTCAGCAGGCTTTTCATGTTCTACGTGTCTGAAAGTATATTAAAAATTCCTGCTCCTTCTTGTACTTCTGCTTTACTGACTCCACAGCTTGTTTTATGCAGGGCAGTGCCCCCCTCTATGTAGGTGAAGGTTTGTTTACTCACATAATGCAGCTGAAAAGGCAGCTGTAATGACAGTGAGAAACAACAGAAGGAACCAGGCAATAGCAGTATTTCCTCCTCTGAACGTTTGAAAGGGTTTGGCTAGAAGTGAAGGACAGCTAAAAACCAAAAAGTTGTATGGGATCACCAGCATGGAAACAAGCTGGGATTGCTCCTGCAGTTGTGGTAACTGGTAGGAGCAGTGGGGAAAGGCAGCATGGAGAAAGATGAGGAAGGCAGCCCTGCAGAGCTCCCATGTGCATGGCTGCTTTGCAAACTGCCTCTCCTCAGCTGCCTCAAGTTCTGGGAAATTGTTTATGTGGCTTTTAGAGCCTTTGTTCTCAAATGGATCCTTTGCTGCTTCAGATATTGATCAGCTTACAAGATTCTCTGGGCAAACACAAGAGGAAAAATATTGTTTGGGAGACAAATGGGATATTGCAGAAAGTAACATTTCTAGAGCACACATTAGAACCAGATGTTCCACTCAAAAGTATTTGTGGTCAGGGACTATGCCGAGAAACTAACTGCTATAAAGAGAAAAACCCAGAATTACAGCACACTGGATACAAGAAAAAGTTACACCAAGAGAAAAAAATACTGCAGAAGGATATATTAGGTGTCTTACAGTCTGACAAGTCTAATTACAGGTTACTGTCCAAGCCAGAAATTGTTGGATCCAGCTTCCACCTCTTCCACAGATGTTCTGCTGGATTTTGACCAAACCACGTAGGCTTTGCTTCAGTGTTGACTAAGGACTTGAGGGCTTTGCTGCACTGAGGGGCTTTATTTTCCTCTCTCTCTGTGCCTTACTCATAAGAACTGGATGCAGCCCAGGGGCAGCAAGCCCTGGGAGGGCTGGCAGGAGAAGTGCTGGCATGGCAAGGTCTGCATGGCCCTTTCTCCAGGGCACCACACAGAGTGGGAGGAGGAGGAGGAAGGTGGCTGCCAGTCCCTCAGGACCTTTCCCATCCCAGCAGGCTCTTCCTGGGTCAACAATCCCTTTGTGAATGAGGACTGGGCTGCTTCTCTGACATTTGGAAGAGCTGTGAAAGACAAACACACAAATACATTTAGGTATCCCACTTGAGGCAGTGATGGAAGATGTGGAAAAGCATAAAAATAAAAATAAATATGTCAGTCATAAATTTTAAAAGCATAGTAGATGAGCACAGCTGTCACACCAAAGAGCAAAGCCTCACCTGGCTCCATGCCCCAAGTGTGGCTGGAAAGGAGAGCTCAGGTGAAGCACAGGAGAAGCAATGCAGGCACTGAGGGGCCTCCCTCTCTCACAGCTTCTGGTGGCACAGGAACATCTGGGGGTTCATCCTGGACACAATTTTGAGCAGAAACTCATGGCCCTCTCCTTTGCCAAACTGCCCCACCAGTTTTTGAACCCATTTGTTATTTTGGTCTCCATAATATCCTGTGGCTATGACTTGCACAGCCTCACCACATGCTGGCTGGTGAAGTGTTCCCTTTTAAAAAGCCCAGCTGATTTCATCAGCCCTTGTTCTTATATTGTCAGGAATGATAATTAATCTCTTTCCTCAACTACCCATTACCATTCATGACGTTATCAGGCTTCATCTCTTCCCCAAGCTGAAAATACTTGGTATATTTTGCCTTTCCTCAAAAAAAAAGTCTCTCCATTCACTGAGCCTGCTTCTTCATTTTTTCTGGGGCACTTTCAGCTCTCCATTCCAAGCTGTGGTGATGAGTTCACTGCATAATATTCTGGATAAAGATACATCATGAATTTATATGGTAGCATAACTAATTTTTTCTGTTTGTTCCCTATTCTTTCCCTAACAATTCCTAACAATCTTTTTGACCACTGCTGAGCAATGAACTGATTTTCACAGGGATTTGTCAGTAATGACTCCCAAATCTCTTTCCTGAACATCAGAAGCTAATTTAGAAAGTGTCATTTTGTATCATACTGGAGTGGCTTCCCCCCCCCCCCATATGCATTACTTTGCATCTATTGACATTGAATTTCTTCTATCATTTTATTGCCCAATCACTAAGCATTGTAAGATCCTTCTTACAATGAAAATCAGAAAATTGACACAGGAATTTGGCCAATTGCATGTTAAATATATTTGCAATTTCACGGGAAGCACAGTCAATATGTGAAGAATTCAGCTCAGAGAAAAACACACCTCTTGCTGCCAAAAAGCCCTGGGAAGTTCATTTCATGGAGGATCTGACTTTTAGAGAAAATAAATTCTCTTCCTCATTTGTGTGTGACTGAAGGAATTACAGGTTTCCAGTCTAAACTTCAGCTCTGAGATATCTACAATGCAGGGAATGTGGAATTTGCCAGCCAGGCAATGTCTCAGGGGGAGCTAACTCAGCCTATGCAATTCAGAAAGTATTGACATCCCACTCAGGATGGCTCCATCCTGACAAGGCTCTGTCAGGTCTGACAAGGCTGTGGGTTGCTGTCCTGACATCTTTGCTTGGTTGTTTGCATCCCCCTGGAAGTACACTTTGAAAAATATTTTCATTAATAGCTTTCTGTAATGATTTTTGAGCCACCTCTATAGGCCATGTACACCTCCAAGGAGTTACCTGTGTCACCAAAGGGCACTTCCCTCTTGGGGAAGAATAAAAATGTTCTCTCTGCACAATGAGAGATATGAAAAGGGCTTGTTTTCACTGTAACAAAAAGTTTAAGTGTGCACCAGGTAAACTGCACCTGACACCTGTGGGTGCCTGCATAAGTTGTGAGGTAGTTCTGGTTGTAAGTTTGCACAAATAAATCCTTCTCATTAAAAAGATGACAGGACTTGGGAGAGATTTAATGCTGCCTCCTTCAGCAAAATGCTTTGAGCTGCCACAGGTTTCCCTCCTTCCTTCCTTCCTTCCTTCCTTCCTTCCTCCGTCCTTCCTTCCTTCCGTTCCTTCCTTCCTTCCTTCCTTCCTTCCTTCCTTCCCTTCCTTCCTTCCTTCCTTCCTTCCTCCTTCCTCCTTCCTTCCTTCCTTCCTTCCTTCCTTCCTTCCTTCCTTCCTTCCTTCCTTCCTTCCTTCCTTCCTTCCTTCCTTCCTTCCTTCCTTCCTTCCTTCCTTCCTTCCTTCCTTCCTTCCTTCCTTCCTTCCTTCCTTCCTTCCTTCCTTCCTTCCTTCCTTCCTTCCTTCCTTCCTTCCTTCCTTCCTTCCTTCCTTCCTTCCTTCCTTCCTTCCTTCCTTCCTTCCTTCCTTCCTTCCTTCCTTCCTTCCTTCCTTCCTTCCTTCCTTCCTTCCTTCCTTCCTTCCTTCCTTCCTTCCTTCCTTCCTTCCTTCCTTCCTTCCTTCCTTCCTTCCTTCCTTCCTTCCTTCCTTCCTTCCTTCCTTCCTTCCTTCCTTCCTTCCTTCCTTCCTTCCTTCCTTCCTTCCTTCCTTCCTTCCTTCCTTCCTTCCTTCCTTCCTTCCTTCCTTCCTTCCTTCCTTCCTTCCTTCCTTCCTTCCTTCCTTCCTTCCTTCCTTCCTTCCTTCCTTCCTTCCTTCCTCCTTCCTTCCTTCCTTCCTTCCTTCCTTCCTTCCTTCCTTCCTTCCTTCCTTCCTTCCTTCCTTCCTTCCTTCCTTCCTTCCTTCCTTCCTTCCTCCTTCCTTCCTTCCTTCCTTCCTTCCTTCCTT